>NC_135066.1:901250-1201666 GCF_051401765.1 Calliopsis andreniformis
TAATTGCAGCAGCATTTCCCAGTATTCGACAAGCTCAAACGCTTCTTCGACACTTATCGCCGTAACTTTCGACTCCTGGCAGTTCGTCTTAGACGAACGGACGTTTCGCCAGTTACGTAAATACATATGACATACGTTTTTCTGTGACAGCGACGAAGCGAGTATGCAGCGTTCCAACCACGCGGCAAGAAAGCTTTCTCCTAGATAGGTTCTCGTAGCAAGAAAACGGTTTCCTGTCGCTCTCGTCGATAGGCGGCCGGTACCGACAACATGCATGACTGCGATATTTTCGTCAAATGTCCAAAGCTATATGTACCGAACGAGAAGGAGGGAAGAAGTGACGTTCGAATGAAAACGCGGCTGCACGCTACGAGCACTTATGGTATTATATGAAATGCATCTAAGTTCCTCTCTTGTGAATTGAGAACCACTCTTCCGAGGTTTCGGATAATTTTAAGAAGATTTCATTCAATCGCTGCGTCGAAGGTAAATAATCCTTCTTTCTTACCGCTAAAATAGGATTGAAAACGTCGACGAGTGGAGAAACGCCTGTCTATGGTGGTTGAAATTGTATAGGGGTGGTCGATACACCAGGGAGCAGTCGTAGTCGCGTGAATAACGGTTATTGATTGGAGAATGTCATCGACGTCGTTCGACGTTCGTCAAACCACGCTTCCATCGGCTACATCTATTTTCATGTCCACCACTCTGAGCGTTGCCTCTTTTCAGCCTTTGTCTGCCACCCAATCGCACGATCACTTTTATGTTTAACGATCATTATAGAGATAATAAAACCGCTGAATGAAATGAAACGGTGCGAGCAAGGTGCATCATATTGCCGGATTTTAGTCAATTAACTTGGACACTGTGTAATAGGATATGGAACTCTAGATAGTGTACACGGCGAAACCGAGACATTGCGGATTATGCGTTTGCTATGTTAGCTGAATATGTACATACCACTGAGTTGCCTGCGGCACATCCGTCAGATTCGCGTTCATTCATTTCTACTTTACGCATACTTGACCTCGATGATTTGTGTTGAAGCTAACAGCAATTACTTAGGCTTTGCTCTACGTTCTTCGTCTTTTTCCTGTTTTTCTCTTATTTATTACTTAACTTTATTTTCTTATTAAAAAATTCTTCACTTTCAAAGTGTCTCAGTTGCGCATCCTCGGCGTCTGCTTCGCAGCAAATGTGTTTTGTAATCTCGTTGTTTCGGATTTCTGTGTTCTTTGTAAGTCATCTTATTGCCTTCTTTCTTTTGACGTATTAACTTAGCGTTTCTCCTTTTCTCTCCTTTCATCTTTTCTTATGCGATATAAATATTTCTTCCTACAGTTGCTTCGGTATTTCTTTCTTGAGGGCATAATTTGATTTACGGATTACATGAAGTTGTCCGTAGCGTGTAACAAAATATATCTCTTATGTTTTCTATGAGATTTTGTACCTCTAGGGTATCCTTTTCTCTTTTCATCCCTACTCGAATCGTAGCATTGAATTTCTATTGCGTTTATAACTCAAATTCATTATGAATGCGCTTCAGTAGCATGCACCTACTCATACTAAGGAGGAAATATGGGCTTCTTTACGTAAATTCTATTTTCTTCGCACGCAATGATACTTACTTTTACTATCGATTTATCTTCCATATCAGTGAATCGCTTTTGGGGTAATAACAGCTTGACGAGATTTGTCAAAACATCTTGGTCAGCGTTACACGTTTCATCTTGGATCGAAGGACTCTTGGCAAGCTGTTCTAATTTCGTTCGGTTTTACGATGCATGTTAATGTAGGTCGTGGACATTTGTTCGGTCCTTATGTGGGATGGAATGTTCAATTCAAGTTAGAATCTCACATAGTAAGGCCGAGACCGACTAAGGTCACTAAAAGTTTATTACTCATTCTAACAAGGCTTTTTCGCGAATCCTATTATTTGCATTTGTTCTCTTATCGCCGTGTATAATATAATATATCCTTTATTACTGTGATAGTTATTGAAATATATTTGTTATATACTTCAGAGGTATACCTGTTATTGGAAATCGCAAATCGGCGAAAAGAACCTTGCATCATTCAGTGCTCACGTTTCGACTTCTGGAGAAATTTATTATCGCGAAGGGCGTGCCAGTGAAAAATTGGCATCTATTCCTTTCGCGATTATTAACTTCGACGCTTGATCGTACCCTTTTGAGCAAACTTTATCGCGTAATTCTACACGAATTCCTTCAACGACGTAATATACCAGGGAAATTGCGTTCGCGAACATCAAAAGCTTTAACAATTACTTCTCTCGCGTATTTCGTCAAATTAAACGACTTTCCACATATTTTCGAGCAACAGCAGAGACAAGGGACTACTCAGCAAATTCCATTGTCTGACGGAAAATACGAGCATGTTATTAAATACAGTCAGAATTTCGTGTGTTGAAATTGTCTGCAGCTGAAATCGATCCGCATCGTGTTTGCCATTAAATCTAACCAGTCGATCTTCTACATCGGATGTAATTTCCGTTTCTATGACCGATTGTTACCCGTTATTCCTGTAGACAAATCAAACCTCATCTATTTAGGCCGGTCGTCGTGAGAACCGCAACGCAAATGGGAAATGTCTCTTGGCGAGCATGTACAACGAAGAGACTAAAGGATTCTTCGTACTCGAGCTTCATGTTGAAAAAGCGACGGTAATATAAAATACATACAAGATGCACGTGCTTCCGTACGTTCAGTACGAGCTTATGCCTCAGGGAGAATGACAACGTCAGAAGACGGGGCGTGTTTCCTCGCATTCTCTTCGCAATCAGATATTTTTGGTTTCAATATTTACGTATGAAATAAACGACCCAAGAGTCCAGAGAGCATGATGTTGCTCGAGTTGCTGCTGTGTACGTAACATTTCATGACCGCGATCTTCGAAATTCAAGGCGCAATATAACAGCATTTTCTGATCAAAGATTAACGCACAGTTGTATTTGAAAAATTGTTGAGACGCTTTCAATAACGCCAAGACGATCGTAAATCAAAAGGAACGCAGTTTTAGCGGGAAGAGAGATTTCCAGAGTGAAAGATCAGCTGTGGAGAGGTGTAATCAGGGGAGAAAGTAGATGGTTGGGAACGAGTAGAAAGTTAATTGGTCGGTCGGTGCTCGAGGGATTCAGGGGTACGTCTGGCACACATTTCTGGTTGGCCTGCCTACCGTTCCTGTGGTCGTGGTGCGAACTCCGCACGCGGTCACCACGGCTTTGTTTTATTTGGCTGGTTACATGGTTTCGTGTTGTGCCTACGTGACAGCTACACACACTAAAAGTCGCGTCAACGTCGTCTTGGATGAGGGTCGTCCCAACCCCTGAGGAAAACGTAAAAAATGATCATTTTTGCTGCTCGTGTTGCTTCACCCACCTTTTTCAAATCCATGGGATTGTCACGTTTTGAAAAGTACAACAAATCCCGTGCACATTCCACTGGTAATCAAGTTCTGGGCTGACAAGAACTATATTTCGCTTATTAAAAATACTCGACAGTCCCATCCTCTATTATGATTGCTATTTTCGAGTTGCTGCAAGTTTGTGAAAAAAGTAACATAGTAGTACTTTCTATCCCCAACTGAATTTTTCTGAAGTTGCTTTCTTTCCTGAATATTTTCCTCAGAAAATATCCAGAACATAGGAGCCGCAGTATTAGCTACATATACTCGGTGAATACCATGAAAATGGTATTTAATTTTGATATGGTATTATTTCGATTATTTAATTGAATATTAGAATTGACGTAGTTTCGAAGAATTTGGTAGCATTTGGCATAATTGAAGAACTTTTGTGAGAAAAGTGAATAAAAGTCGTACGAACGCAGGTGCACGTCGAAGAAAGCAATGAAAAATTTAAGTGTCCCGAGTTGGCGGGAGGAAATGAAGGCTTGTCCGCGAGATCAATATCGACGTTTCTGCCATTCCATGGGTCGGTTTAATAACGTACGTTGGTGAAGCTACGCAATCGGCATATCCTGTGGGATACGTATGGTTGATAACCTATTGCATCGTGAATCATTTGTCACGCGTAAGGTTTTGCTTTCAATTTTTCGCGCCTGTCGACGACAACTCTAATGAGTACTCGCTTCCAATCTGTTCAATTTTACATTCAGTACTCCAATGAAAAACTCTTCAGATTTTCCCTGTTTTTTCATAAAAAAGGAGATTATCAATTCATTGGTGTTTTTTTAACAATCATTGCTTTCTCTTAGATTACGTTTGTGTCTTCGGTTCTATAATGAGGCACGTTAATTATGGGTCTACGTACGGACGTAGTCGAAGATACATGGCATTCGAGGTTCGAGCGTGAAGTGGATTTCAGTGTTGACCCAAAAACCGCCAATGACTGTGCGTGGTCTCGTGACATGTGACGTAGATGTGAAATAGAGGTCGATGAAGCGAAACAGATGAAAGGAGAATTAAATTCGGCGGTCTGCTTAATGCAACAGATGCAATTTAATGTTATAGAAATTATATGAAAGTTTTCTCGGACCGCAATGAGTTACCTTCAATTAAGCAAGTATTGAACAAGATGTATTTATAAGACTTGGATTAGCATAATATCAGCGAGCATTTTGAGATGCAACATTAACGTGGAAATTAATGTTATAGGTAAATTCGATATATAGGGATTCATTTCGCAAGAGATTATCTTGTCCATTAGTCAAATGCTATACCTGTTTCTAGGTTTCTCATTAATCAACCGAATAATTCACTGCTAACGAGTTTGCCAATGTTACGTTCCAGTTAAATCAAGTCTGTACATTGTGCAGTGTTTGAAATCCTCTCATTATGCACATAGTTCTCATTATAGATATTAACTTTACTGTTTATTTACCTTCTATTTCTCTATTCTATCGCTCCGTACAGCGTTTGAAATGAAATGGTAAGATGAAAGGCTAAGAAACAAAATCGTGGAGGCACGTTCGGACGTCTAAAATATTTTCAATCTGCAGTGTTATCACTTTCACGTAATCGAAAAAGAAATCAAGTTTTTGCTTCTTATACGAGTTTTTTCTCAGTTCCTTGATAGATTGAGCCGGCACATAAAATGCACTCTTCCATCCTGACAACCATTTCGTACGCCTGGAGAATCGCTCCAATGCTGAAGTAACGCGCACCTTTTGCACGTGACACGGAGCTCTTCTTCGATAAATGATCGAAGAAGATCGATAATCCCCTTGAATTTAGAGGATGTAAAAAAGATTAGAAATGTTCGTCGACAAGAGTAAAAGTGTTTTCGTTTTGGTGTTAGAATTTTAATTTCAATGACTATGATTCGATCAAATTTAAGCTGAGTTAATCGTCAAAAGGTTGTGCGGGCGCCCTTATCGTTTCAGTGATGCCTTTTGAAGCATTCGGAGCGATTACGCTAAATAGCACCATCAGAATTGTTACATAGTAAAGAATTTGAAACTTTAACGAGGTTGAGAAAACTTTCAAGAGCACTGTGAAATACGTTTGCGAGGAGCTTCCCTAGAAAATGACTGATCTATAAAACAATGTTTCTCGAAGTGTTCCTACTTCTTTCGACGAACCAGTTATTTTTGAAAATCGAGAAAATGTTTGTTTTATTCATCATACTTAAGTACATAACCGTCGCGATAGAAACGAAAGCAGTTGTAATCGTGGCGAAGATATATCAGTTAGGAACTGAAATCTCGGAAATATGATGGTTAATCGAAGTACCGGATGTTTTTCAAGTCGCCAGTTTAATAGCCACGGCATTGTATCGAAACGACAAACTGGAATCGAGTTCGCGGACACGGACTCGAGCCCTCGAAAATTGGAAATCGCACTCCCCTTGATTACAGGACTAATAATTGACGATCTACGCAGAAAAGCCACCGCGATCGAATGGTCGTCGTGTCGGCTCGCGTCGCGTCGCATCGCGTCGCATCGCGTCGCGTCGGTTTAATTCGGTTCTCGTAATTTCGTTGTTTTCGCGGTTCGCTTGCCGCGCGAGTCCGCGTTTGATCGCGCGAAAAAGTATTCTGATTGGGAAGAAACGATCGATACTTTGCTGTTAAAATGTGAAACACTCTTCCTATATTACGTTAATCCCTTTCGTGTTGTCTGTAATTAGATTTTCAGCATCATTCGTTTTACGCGATAACCGTTATTTGTAACTTCGTAGACCGCATCGGAGTCAACATTTAACGGCGATCGATTTATCCACGAAGCATTTACATCGTTTATTCGTAACGCAAATAATAATTTAGTAAATGTATCCTGGTTCTGTTGGATAAAATTAGGAGTAATCGTATAGCAGGAGTCTTTTCTTTTATCGTGCTAAGAGCTTATTAAAAGCGATTGGCGAATCATGATTTGATTTAATCACTCTCGATAAAGAAAACTCATTTCGTTGCTTTTGAGTTCCCAATTTGAAACAGCAATAATTTAGCGTAAGTTTACGAAGCTAGTGAAAACGTCTGTATAATTGAATGGGAGTGTATTTTCCTTAACTTTAAAGGCTAAAGATGTTCGCATAGAGGATTGCGGGAATTAAAGGAATATTGAAATTTCCAACGTTCACAAACGATATGCTCTGATTGCGGCACCGTTACAGCCTCGAGCCAGGAAACTTCGCGAGTCAGGATGTTTAATTTGAATTTCAATACCTTCTAGAAACTATTCTGAATTATCATGGCTTCTGGCAATTCTTGGCTGCCCATTCTACGTAAATACCTGTTCTTCTTCCTTGACTTTAATTACTGTCCTTTTGAACCAAGATTATTTCCTCCGTATCTAGTCGTTCAAATTTTCTTTCCCTGTATACGGGTCGAATCAAACTAGATTCATTTTGGCGAGGCCAATTAACGAAACTGAAGCTAACGTGCAGCGGGTAAAAGTGAATGATATAACGAAAGATTATAAATTGCATTTCTGAACCGTACCGTTCATTTCATCTAGCAACGTAATTTTCTCTTTTTCTTTAAATGATGAGGACGATACTGCCTCGAGAACATTAGATCTTTGGAGACATTAAGAATGTGAAACAGAAAGGGTAGAGGTATAAAGAGAACAGGTGGGAGGACGGGGCTGAATCCAACGCGAAATCTTTCAGCTTCCTTCTGTACCCTATTTTCCCCTTTGCTTCTACTTGCGCGTTTACCCCTCCCCTTCTCTTTACTTGATTCCTTGCTCGCTTTTTTTACATTATATCATGTGGCCCCTTTTTCTTCTAGAGGTTTCATCCCTCTTTTCTCCGTGGGTTTTCTAGTCTGAACAGGCTTTCCTGCTCTTCGTTCCTCCTCCACGTGTCCTAGATTTCAGCTTTAACAATAAGTGGAAGACGTCGATCCAAAGAGTTTCACCGTGCGCGGTTCTGGCGCCAAGTGACTTTTGCTTCTACATCCATAAGATGCATTATTGTGACGTTCAAGCCAAATTCGAGGCACGGAATACACCACTGGCGGATAGGTGTTCCGTTTCGACGTTGTCAGACCTCTCAAATGACGAATTCGCTGCTTGCTACTTTACCCGTCCCGATACCGCGATATCTTTTCGCCTTTTCCCGGGATTTGTCGAATTGGAAGTTTGTCGCGTTACGGCATCCTACGATACAAGATTAACATTTCTCAAGTATCTCTTCTAATCTTCTTAAAGTTACGGTGAATAAAATCGTCACTGACACCCGTTGATTTTAGCTCCATAACAGCATTGGAAATTGCATTATCATTTTCTGTAATACTCCTTACAAACAAAAACTACAAACTGATACTTATATCTCTCTTGTCGTTTCGGACCTTTATTGATCGTTTATTATTTATTCTTCGAAATAGGATTTCAGTTGGCGTATATACAGCTTTATTGCGCGATATACTCTCTAAAATATTACTGCTATCGGTATAAAAAGAAAGAGAAAGAATCGGTGGAAACTTAATCTCTTTGTCGGTTCCCAATCGACATAAATAACTGGGGTTTCCCAGGAAGCTCTAGTAATTGTGGTGGAAACGACGAAAAAGTAAAGTACAAAGACAAAAATCGAAGTGATTCTCTCATAACATAAGTTGCCTCGATTTCAACCTATACTGCAATTATATTTTAATTAGTCGGTAGTATTAAAGGCTCTGAAGATAGCTCTAGTGTTGGAGTCGCAAAGAAAATATGAAAGAAGGTAAAATGTATATTCAGGGGACAAGTCGGCACTGAATAACTTGTAAAAACGAAATTTTGCAGAGTAACGTCGCCCTTATTTCAATATTCCGCGGATAGAGAAATCCAGCAGATGGTAAAAACATTTCTTTACTTTCTACTCTTAACCAGTGAAGCTATTCTTTTTCCTATATTTGCACGTAGGGGCACGACACGGGAGTCGCAAAACGTGCAAGTGCCATCGTACCAAGATATATCTGGTCCATAGTTGAGAAAAAGGGATTTCGTTCACGAGCTTAAACTGCGGAGGTATCGTTCGCATATCAAGTATGCGCATTGAAGCACAGTTAAGACGTAGAATCGAGCGTTTTAGCATCGTTTTCTCTTCTCGCTCCCTCTCTTCCCTAAGCTGACATTCGGGAATATTTGTCAGCTTGATACAGCCTTAACTTCGCCTCAATTCAACTAGGTCAATGCTATGCAATATGGATTGTTGCGTGGCGTGTGTACCTAGTAGAAGCAAGAAAAGTTTGAAAAGTGAAACGGCGTATGTGAGATGATCGTAATCCTTGTCCCAAAAGCGACCATCGGAGTCAAGTTTGATAGATATTGATGGCTGCATATAGGACGTAATTTTCCAGTGTTGTGTTCCATGTATACGTTCAACTTGTTTTTCACCGATAATTATTTCAAGCTACAAATCTATTCGGCTGAAATGAAACTTTTAACACGTTATCGCTATTCATGGTGGCGGTGCGGTCAGTGCAGTGACCTCGATTGCTACAGGAAACCTTATTTCTGTTTGCGATAAACGTCACGCTTCCACAAAAATCAATCGATTAATGTACGAGAATTGGTGTTTATTGAGAATTTCGGAGCTTCGTTATACGTAAACGAATCCCCTGAAAAGTGGAAATAAACGAAATTATCTAACACATTTGCGGAGAGATGATCGAGCAACCGTGCATATTACGCGAGAAAGTTTGATCGACACACGGTTAGCAGTCAGTCACTTTTGATCACATCTATGCATACTTAATGCACGTACATAATGCAGACGGGAGCAACGACGATAGGTTCGAGGTTCGTTGGCACAGCGACAGGGACGCAAATTGCTGCGGCCATTCGGCCATTCCGCGTTTTACTGCGCGTAAGACCGAACGCAACGCGGAAACGCGACAGTTCGCCGTTAATGCTATTCGTACCACTGCCAATATCGAGGGCGGTGCTGTTGCGTGCTGCCAGCCAGCTTGAAAGTTCGTTAACGATACAGTTTCGTGTTGCTAACCGCCACGATTTACGGTCGTTAAAATTTCACTGGTCCTCGAAAGGGAATTGCATAGCGAAGCATCGACGATACGCTTGTAAGGGTCTCTGCTCTTTATGAAATCTCTCTGTGGAACTATTTGTTCTAAACGAATTGCTAGATTTCTAAATTCCAACTTCCGCCTTTCCCCGATTCCTATACTTTTCATAGAATATCTGTATCACAGTGGAGAAAGCTCGATCAGTAGTGTAGATTTCCATAGGTCAGCCATGTCTCGTCGCTTATTCAAAGCGTCGTTTTCTGGAGTTCCCGCTGCACTAGAAGTTTCTTGTTGTGGCAAAAACGTGTTTATGGCAGAGAATCCTGTCCGTCTAGTCGCATGAAAGCTGATTTTAAATTGACATTTCAATCGCGCGGCTGTTTTGCAACGGAAATCGTCCCCGAAGGACAGCGAGATAGCTGATCGCAGGGAAGAGGTAGAGATCCGTAAGAAAGAAGAAAATGAAGATAGACAGGCAAAGCGGTAAGAAGAAAACGGTTCTTAGACCCTCTGGAGAATATTATGCAAAGTGGGAAACAGATGCACGACTCTCCAGAGTACGATGCTCTTATTTTTCGGTAGCAAACGTTCCGCCTCTTTTCGGGCCAGGAATAACTGAAAAAAGTCTGGCCGGTAGTCGGCTAGCAAGGAGAAAGCACCTCGTGAAATGCGGTTTTCTGGCTTCCGTTGCGCTGGAACGCGGCAGGAACGAACGATTCCCGGCGGAAGTTTTCTCTGCCCGTTCGGAAGGGTTGGTCGCTTCACGCCGACGCGTAAAGAGACTGACTACTTTTTCCGCCTTCTCTTTTAATCTTTTCCATTCCTCTCCTTAATTCCGTCTTCCCCTTTGTTAAAACAGCCACAGAATTCTCTACTCGAGCATGCTGTTTAGACACGTTCAAACTTTTAACAGTGTAACATATGTACTTACCTCTCAGAGTCTTCAATAGTTTCGAATTAATACCGATAATCCTTATATCTATACTTAAACATGAACTGCATGAGGTGGAAAATGCAATGCTATGCAAACATGTAGCGTTACTAAATCTTCTGGTTTACCGCATAAAGATTGCTTTTTCACAGCAGATCTCAAAAGATTCTCATAGAAATATTCATAAGTCACGATCATCCTTGTTCCGCTAATTGATATTCCTCGCATTTGAAACTCGCTACGCCAACAGGTGCTGAGTTTTAAAGCTGTGTTCACACACAACCTGTAAGAACCATAGAAGTTGTGCTCTAGCCGAAAGGACTGCAAAGCTCATAAATATTAATCACGGCTAACTTACATATATTCATTAAGCCGTTTATATTAAATTAAGCTAAAACTATCACATTTTTACGGAGAAAAAATATCAAGAACGTTCGCTGAGTCTGAGGTCAATTTAACGATAGCTGTTTATTTAACGCAAAAGCATCAAATATTACCTTAACCGGCGTAAGAATATACGTCATAAGGAAGAATAAGCGCCACCGGGCGTAAGATTATTATAATTTAACGAATATCGTTGCTTTTCACAGTTTCTATCGAAATGGAAATTCTTTCTACGAAATTCAGCGTAGCAATTTCGCGAGGATTACTACAATTTTACGGTTCAGCTGGTGAAATAACACGAACCGTTGGAATCGAGATTAAAAATTCGAAACTTTTATTTGATCAAAGAAAAACAGGTTAAAAGGGGGGCAGGATTCTCGACAAATAGGCAGGGGCGATTAAAAGGATGAAGTGTATGAAACGTAAACAGAAGTACGCTCTGGTTCTGGAAGAGAGTCCTATCCAATTGATTTGTATTTCTTTAAATAAAGCGAACAGATGTGGTAAAAACGAACTGCGAAACAGCGCTCTCACCTGACATTTTATAAATGAAAGGATGTGACAGTACCGCTCTGTATATAAGTAATCGTTAAATTTTTCAAGAGACAAATTAAACTTGGACTTTAAAATGGAAGAAACATTATACATTTCGCAGCAAAATTGAAGGCTCACTAAATTTCAACCTATTCTAGTTTGTCTTTTATCAAGATGTGGATGCGTATTAGCGAAGTGGATTTTAGACAACGATAGAAACGTACAAATACGTACGATCAATTTTGACGGTGGTAATAATTTATGAGAAGCGGAACGCATTTAATGAAACGATTCGGTTCTCGTTGGAATACTCAAATTGAATTATAAACACTGCATTCATCCTCCAGGAAATGGACTGTGTACGATGCGTACCATTAATAAAGCAAATTTAAATACTCTACATTCGAAATTCTGAGGTATAATTAAGCTTACCGTTGTATGCATTTTATTCTAGTAGAATGGTTGCAAAATGCTTTCACAGGTAAAGTAAGATTTACAAAAATCCAGAATGAGGAACAGAAATAAAAGGAAGAGAACTTTAGATGCATTCCACTGAAGTTGTAATTCCCCAAGTTCTACTATATTTTCCATACATAAAAGCCTCATGCACGATTTGCTCTAATATAACATTTATGCTTGCCACGCAAATCGTAAATACGTTTTGCGATTCTCGCTGGAGCGTCCGCGATATTCCATGAAATTTCCAGAGATAATTTCTAGTGAACAGTTAAAATTGCGCGGCAGAATGAGGGAATTATTATAATTATTTTATATCGAGATTGAAAGTTCCGACGAATATGGCGTTCTCATTTCTGACGGTCGCAAATAGCAGTAATCTCTATGAACGTAGTGCTCCGTTATAACGAACAACTCTCAATACAATATTCGAATAGCGGGAAAAAAGCATATTGAACCAAAAGTGAATACGTACATTGTATTCTACCAAGCTTGTTGCATAAATATTCGATGTCGACACATATAATGCCTACAGAAAATTAATGCAACTACTTTGTTTGAAAATTCATTACGCTTCCGGTTACAATGATTTGATCAATTCTATTTTTGATTTCACAGTAACTCGAATGCTCGAGCCATTGTGCGTTTGATAAACTTCGTTTGAATGAGGGAGCCGAAGTAGGAACTCGCAGACTAAACGGTGAGCCAGAAAAGCAGATTTCACTTGAAAGCGGCTCGCGTCGCTCCAGTCAAAAAGTGAAAACAAAACTTTACATCTGCTCGCAAAAAAGGGAATTTTCCATTTTCCTTCGCCGTACCTTCTTCAAACTTCCTTTTCTCTTCGATTTCTTTACCCCTCGTACCATTATTAGCATCGCGCACTTACACTTCTATGACTTTATTTCTCTCGTTTATCTTTCTAGTATCTACATGTATACCGCGTACGTGGCATTTCCTAAGATCTAGGAATTTTGCACCGAAATTTCAAACAGTGGCGTACGTTCGTATAGCTACGAGTTTACGGTCAATATTTACGCTAAACTGGATATATGGAATGAAGTTTGAGAAGCTTAAAACAAAGACAAAGTTCGATTGGATAGCATTTATCGGTGGTCCCTCGACGGTAAAATCAAAGACGAACAGTAACAACAACGGATCACAGTTTAATGAATAACCTAACGCTTGTTGGGATAAATAGCTGTGTATGTCCACGTCTACGGTTACGCAGAAAGCTTTCGTAGTCGAAGTAGCGGCAAATTTCGAGCACACGGTGCGGTTTCGTCACATGAAAAGCGGAACGTGTTGTTTACGACAGCCCGTAGCCGTAAGAAACATGCGGATGAAGTAGGCATTCAAATAAAAACTGTACAATGCCACAGATGTTTTGTGGCCCGTTCGAGGCCGAAAGTAAGCGAACAATTAATTAAATTATACGTTTCATTTGTAGATTTTGTAGGAACTGCACGTGCTCGACTCGAGGATGCCAAAAAACTTTTCGACGGTGAACAGTCTTTTATACCGTATTGTTGCGGATTGATTCTCAGAGTACTCTACTTAGAATTGAAAAAAATAACATTATGCCCGAATTCTTCACGATTCCAATTCTATTTGAATATTCTATTTAAATTCCAGCACCCCTCCCTTTTCCTACAGCTCATTTGTTTCCCTCCATATGTTTCATATACAATACTCCTCTCGTAAACATAAAAGTCTGAACTGCTACTGTTCACTAGTAGTCATTCTGCTTATTCCTGTCTGTTGGAGGAAGGGATCTATGGATATTTTAGTTTGGCGTGGCTGTGCGTTCGAGATGTCCTAATGAAAGAGGGTTCTTTAGATAGATAGAGAAAGGAGAACGAATGTCCGACTAATGGCTAAAGGAAAAACGAAAAGGCAGGAGATGAAACGGGACAGAACGAATCGGACAAGCGAGTGAGGTGCGTGGGGTGGTCGGTTCGTAAAACAAACTGTCGCTACGCGAAGTGGATGCTTTTAGCTGGTGCAATCCAACGCGGCGTACACCGGCAGGATTGGATTTCTTGTGGCCGTGTCCTTCTCTGTTTCGCTCACCAGTGACGAAAATGGAATTTAAAACTGACCCGGTCTGGGCCTCGACCGAAAAACGACGGTTCTAAAGCATACCGTCCATTAGGATGATCAGCTCTGTCTGTCAAGTTTGAACGCGCTCCGATTCACCCAATATCGTTGCGTTCTCTTCCAGTAGAATCCGTGCGCCAACAGTCACCACACTTTGTCGTCTACCGCTTCTTCGAGCAAGTAGAAGTATTGTCGTATACGTATTTGCTGTAGGTAAATGGTGACAGAATTTGAAATCAGTCCCTATCGATCGTTTGCCTTTGGAACATCGAACACGCTACCAGGCAAAGTTGAAAACCATGTCCGTTCAGTATAACTAGTTCTCTTATAGAGATTGGACCGTTTCCCGGTCGTTTCAACGATCGTCGCGATCATTTTTCACGATCCTGAAAGTAATCGGCAGTTCTCCACAAGAACGTCTCGAATTGAATTCGTATTGAACCCGTGTCAGAGGAGATCTTCAAATATTTGACCATTGTAATCGAAGACCAAGATCCCTGAATTCTCAGCAATTACCGTATCTTTCCCCTAGGTTTTTAAAACGACGCCAACGACGCTATCTATGACAATGCGATCACTTTCGAAAATCAATATCGTTGCAATATTTTCAACTAAATGGTAGTCGTATGAATCGTTAACAAAATATCCGTTATCTGGAGTAGAACAAGCCGCTATTGTTCAGACTGTTTTCAATTTCGACTACACGCACGTAGGTTGTTTCTGGGAAGATTTTACAGCGAGTCGCGCGTTGTTCAATACCATGAGGCTACTCGTCGTATTTCAATAGCGAAACGAGCTACGGCGGCATTTCGAGTTTTTAATGCCCCATAAAGCGACCTTTATCCCAAGTTTTCCCTTTTCACGAGCCCGCGCTGCTGTGGATCGCCACATCTCGACAGTAACAGTCGTGTCAAGCCTTACGATCCATTATACGATCGATCGGGAATTCATTGTCGTTCTACTGTCCAGCCAACGCAAAACGCTTTTAACCTTTGATTGAATGTAATTCACGCTGTACAGTGTTGACCGTGGTTTCTTTCAATTAAAAATTTCTTTCTGTCAACGAATTCGGTCCAGTTCTCTGTTCCAGCTTTATTTATGTTACCCACCTATTCCGCTATTTAACGAATTCAAATTAAACTATTCAATCTTGTGAATCAAATAGACAATTGAAACGTGTATCTAAAACATAGGTGCAATCAGTATTTCGAAAAGCACCAAATCTCTCACTTCACTTTTTTTTATATCACTTTACGCGAATATGAATTGTAAAAAAATTTCTTCTCCGCAAGGCTGAATGCTATCGATACCGAAGCCAAGAATCTTAAGGCTCATATACTTTTCATCTCCATCTTAATCGAAATTTTAATGGAAAGATCACAAAGTTGACTCTCGTACGGTATCGTATGGCAATCATTTCTGTGCGGATTTTACTTCGAGATCGATATTTCCTCGAAGACCATCGCAAATTAAGCTAAAGTTAAAGGGATAACGTACGATAACATTCTGTACACGTAGATGCTTTCTAATTGGAAGTCTGGACTCAAATGGACGCGAGAATCGATTGATTTTTCGATGTTGTTTCAACTGAATTGTTTATCGGAATGCTAATGTGGTATAGTACCACTTAGAAATTCAAGGAGTGAGGTTTTACTCGAAAATTGTATAGGGGGCCAAAGAAGATGAAATTAACATTGCTAATCGGAAGCAGCATGTTCTTGAAGGTGCCTATAACGTTTTCTCCACTCAACGAAGAAGAGATAGAATGAAACTACTGAATATTTGATATCCTGTTGAATGTCTAGTCTACAGCGGACCAAAGAATTCGTCAATTCACTATAAAATCTTCTGTAGACGATAATGAGGCAACTCATTTCCGTTTCATTGGCGTTTTTTTTTTCCATTAAACAAAGGGGAACGAAGGAAAGAAAAGAGGACGTTGAACGAACTGACAGTTGAGGATTCGAAAAGAACAAAGAGAAAACAAAAAATAGAGAGCAAAAATGACGGTAAATTAATTAACGTAATGTAATTACGCTAAGAATTATAAAACTCTTGACGTTTCAATAATCCAAGAGAAAGCAGTACGCAGCGCGTATTTTATGTTTAATAAAGAGTTGAAAGATTGTCATATTGAAGAAAATAGCAAATGCATCGAAGAAGGAGTAAGGATAGACAAAGTCAGACTTTACGTAATAGTTTCGTAAGATTATTGTCGTTGGCACTGCACTCCCAGGGGAATATTTCGTGCTCGTTACAGAAAATAATTAGTGACGGCTAGCATCCGAGCTATGCACAGTCCTACGTCACCGTTACGAAACAAATTTGCTAACCCTGCAAATTGTACCTCCCGACGCGACGATGTTCTAATGCATCATGGAGGCAACTAAACCATGATAGTTATCTTTAAACGCATCGCGATCTTCGTTCCGATTAAATGGAATGTTTCTTCACTTATTAGTTCACATTGAGGACGGATCCAGAACAAACGAAATGAAGTACTTATCTAAAGAATATAAAGGGTTGAAATTTTCAATTTAAACGGTTGAAACTTTGAATTTAAACGGTTGAAATTTTGAATTTAACCATCTGAAATTTTGAATTTAAACGTCTGAAATTTTGAATTTAAACGGTTGAAATTTTGAATTTAACCGTCTGAAATTTTGAATTTAAACGTTTGAAATTTGGAATTTAAACGTTTGAAATTTTGAATTTAAACGTTTGAAATTTTGAATTTAACTGTCTGAAATTTTGAATTTAAACGTTTGAAATTTTGAATTTAACCGTCTGAAATTTTGAATTTAAACGTTTGAAATTTTGAATTTAATCTTCTGAAATTTTAAATTAAAAAATTAAAAATTTTTAATGTTAAACCTCTATAATTAAATTTGATATTTTATTCCTATTAATTGTAGTTTATTCGACGTTAAATTTTCATTCCAGCGATTTAATTGAATTAACGGAATTTATTACGTTCGACTGAACCTTTTGTCGGACGTGTTTGTATCGTTTTTCTACAGATTGTGTTAAGTATTCCGTACATATTTTGCATTCGTCTTGTTTTTCCCATCTCAACTGCTTAGGAATTGGCAATAATTATGAAAAAATTAATTCTGTTCTCTCTTCTACTTATCGTGTAAGTGTTTTGAATCTGCCTCTTATTAGAGGACTCGGAGCAAAGAGTCGGCAGGTATTATCATTGGCAATTCTGAACGAGTGTGTGGAAATTTTAATGGAATTAGTGCGACTCCAAGGACTTCGCTCCTGCAATGCACCGATGCATCAAATACGACTATACATTCCGATGGCCTTGTGCACATGCGTTCTATTATGCGTTCCAATTAAATGAAATTCGCTTGATGTGGTCGTTTCAACACCAGATGATCGCTTCTAATGCCACTATATGTAGCGCTTTATGGACATTAAATAGTATTCGGTGATCGTTAACCAACTGCTTAACTTATTGCTATGTATTAACGACCTGTTGTATCTCATTTGTTATAAACCACCTTCGATACAAGATGTTAAATACACGTGAAATATTTTTGATAATAAATAACGATGAATCGTTCATTATATTTTATCTTGGGAACGTTTCCTTGCAATTAAGAATTATATAACCTACTTTGCTGTTTGAGAAACGTGTCACTATCGAATAATTAGTAAAAAGAGAACATACAAGAACATGCTACTTTCCATTCTTTAATTAAATTCATTCAATGTTCAGAGCAATTGGGTGGAGACTAAGACCGAGAAGTTCAGAGCACGAACGACGAAATATCGTCGCATGGACGAACTTTATTCTCGACTCCTCCTTCAATAGGAACTACGTCTAGGGTTCGTTAACTTTTTAGCCGCGTCTCGTGACACTGCCACTCTGAGAATATTCTATATCTACGCTAAATATCGCGTCGATCCTTCCCAGCCCGCCAGAGACAGGCAACAGAAATCGTTCCTCGGTCGCATAATAATTACAAAGTCCCAGTAGAAATTGAGTGAGAAGAAAGTTTCGAGACTGAAACGAGTACGAGGGCAGGCGCCGCGGCGCGCGGCGGTGCACGGCGGCGCGACGTCCCACGGGCACAGAAGCAAGAAAATTGAAAGAAATTCAAGAATCCTTAAAAGCTGTACGTGCAAGTAAAAGGATTTATTCGCCTCGTGGGAAACGTTTACCCCAAGCATGTCAGATTTAACGGGCACACGCGGCAACGAGGTGGCAGATTCGCTGAAATAACACGACTAGCCCCTAGCATTCTGCTAGCGCCGTTTTCTATGATCATAACGATACCGTGCTTACCGCGCTACGAGGTATAACTTAATTATTTGCTCGACACCACGTTCGTCCAGTCCACGTTTCGAATATCTCTCTGTAATACACAATTATATTTGCAACGGCTGTCTCGACGCGACGCTTACGTTTCCATTAGAGAACGGCTAGCAGTATTTCCTTTGGTTGTCCACGTCTGGTTTTATATAACCTACTGGCACGTCTATTCATCCGTCCGATCTTGGAAACCTCCTTTACTCGTATTATTAGAGAACGTGCATAACAAGATCGATAACGGATTTGTTCACGTCAACCCTCTTCTCATCGAAGAACTCTTGATCTTGATACCGAAGACTCTGCAAGAAAAAAAATTTCATGAAATTTCTTGAAACTTTTGGACGTTCTAACTATCCTGATAAATTGTACTGAATTCGAATGGTTGCGTTGTAATGGGTCAAACGGATCTGCAAAGCTATTAACGGAAGCTCCGCTAATGATGATTGAATTTTTCCTGTAATTGGTGCCCGACAACTAATTTAACGAAAATAGAATATCTGTCGCGATCGACGACACGATTATCGCGACATTGATGAAGTTTCGGTTAATCGAGGGCTGACGTCCGCCACGCCAGTGGCAATGAATGCAAAGTAGGATTGATCGAGGAATCGTTGCAGCTGGTTTTTCTTTTCTCTCTTTTTTCCCAATATTCGAGATAGGGAGTACAGGAATAATTCTATGCAAGGATGTTTTGTATTTTCATATAAATCAATAACGCACGTATAATTGCGTTTTGTTATGCTTAATATAAATTCCAGTATGCATCATGTAATTGAATTCGAGTTGGTGTTTGCGTGCAATGTTCTGTAATCTAGCACATATCAGGATATAATATAATACAAGGTAATATAATATGTATAATATAATAGGATACAATTAATCTATGTTACATTTCTGTAGAAGAATGGATTATTATTGACACGAAAAAAAAAAAAAAAAACGAGATCCATTGTGAGTAATTTTTTCAAACGAATAAAATTTCTGCTTCAGTTTCGTTCTTTTAATTTCGCATATAGACTTCAGTTTCTGAACATAGCGAAATGTCTCATTAGCGAGACGTTTCGACTTATAAATTGGATAGTAAATCCTTAGCATACACAAATAATGCTGGTGTTGGTTACCTCGTTTGATTTTGCGGAGATCGGATTCATGTTTGCTTAAAGATCCGTGCGTGCAAGCAGACTGTCCGATGCGCAAATAATCCGAGCAATCGTACACGGTGAGAAATGTTTTGGTTGGCTGCTCTACTTGCGGCGCAGTTGTTGGCCATCGCCTTCGGCTGGTTCAGGCATAGAAAAGTGGAAGAGCCGGTTAAAAGGCTGGAACTTTATTAGAAAAGCCGGATGGAGTATTCCGCCAAACAATACGGTTTATTTTCGACCGATGCCCTGTTCTCTCAATTCTCGTACTCCCCGGAAGTACGGTGTAATTTACGGATATCGGACTTTGCCGATGGCCGTATTCGTTATTTATTTCGGTGAAATTGTGCGACAAGCGTTTTGCGTTCCGAGAACCTAAACGAACGCGAGCAAAAGTCACAGGATTTTAGGAAATTGTTTATGGTAGTTGCTATCGAACTATCCAACTATGCACGCTGAATTTTGCGACAGTATCTAAACCGCGCCGATAACCGCGAACGTACATACGTTTTTTCTCTAAAAAATCGACAGACAGCTTAAAACACATTCACCATTGAAAAATGTTCAGCTTCGTTTACAAAACAATTTTTTTAGCTTGTGGTGTTTTCAACGCAAACATATTCAATGAATATTTATTCGGCGGTTTCATCGTCAAAATCATAAGTAATATAGCGCTAAACTATGCTATTTACATAATTGAATAAGCGTTTCAATTTCTAAAGAATCTTATTTATCGATTTGGCATATCCTCTTCGAGAATTCGCCTGGAAAGTACAATACTTAAACGTAGGAATTGAGTCTTAACATCTAGAGGGACGATTGTAAAAATATCTGTACACTTTATACCTTTGTGCTACGAATATCGTTATATCTATGGGAACTGGTAAGCTTTCGCTAAATTATTGGTTAGGACAAGGCTGCTAGAGGCGCTCGATTAAATAATACTTTGTCTGTTGCTCGTTAGAATAAAAAATGGCACGAAAGTTGCAACACGAAGCGCAAAGCGCAATAAATAAGGCTTTAACTTTCGTCGTGGAATCGACGCTTTAAAAGATATATCTACTAATCGTAAAGTACAGGTACAGGAATTCTGGAAACAGAATTAGATCACACTGCCTCCCTATCTTATGGCTTATAGAGTTACGTCTTACATCTAAAAAAATAGGCACTTCCGCTCGGTGTGTATCTACACAGGACGTCGTGAAAAGCATATACATACATACATACATCTATGATACATAATGGCGAATATCAAAACGTTATTCCCAGTTGCAGAAAATGAAGGAATTCTTCATGTAAGTACGCTAATCGTGCAAATCGATCTCCACCCTCTGCAGGAGATCCGGTTCTAGAAAAATAAATAAACGTTTAAACAATTTTAGTTATCATTTGAATCAAAGATGAAAGCTATCAAGAAATGTTAGAATAGCATCAGAGCATAGATATATTACCATTCCGATTTTCTTCGATGTACAAGCTCGTTCTTTGAGAACGTCTGTTGTCACCTGAACATCTGATTCTTGGCTCAACCCTTTGAGCAGAAACATAGGTGGGAGTGGTAAAATCGTCCGGTTCGTTTTTAATAGGCGAACTGCTGCGTTTTCTACAAATAGCCAGGCCGATGATAACTCCGATACCGATCAGGATCAGAGCAATCGCACCTTTCATTCAAAATTGTCTTTAGTCAGCAATACTTTCGGAAGAGACTAGAAAAAACGTAAAGCTATCTTTGTTTACCTGTACCTGTTAAAGCAATCACAATGATTAAATTCTCCGAGCTGGTCTTCGGTAATGCCTTTTTAAGGTCCTCTAAGAAGATGCCAGTCCTCTCCTCCATTTTTCCACCGATAGGCTCAGCAACCCTAACGTGTCTGAAGAGTGCGGGTTCGCTTCTCCCCCTGCCATTGACTGCGTAAACCAATAAAGTATAATCGAAACCAGGCTCGAGGTTGTGCAGTAGAAACTGAGGCCTCTGATTCCTTTCCTGGCGAATCACTGGAATTTCCCCGACCGTTCCCTGATCGTTCTGAGGCGCGTGTAGCGTTGGAGGGTTCACCTGGGCTCCAGGGATTCTAGGTACGCGACGAACTTCCAGCAAAAAGTACTGTGGAGAACCACCGTCCGCTCCAGGGACACAATTCACTTCCAGTGAATTGGTTTCGTTGCTCAGAGAACAGTCGAATGGTGGTTGTGGTGGTTCTGTGAATCACAACGTTTATTAGGTTAAAAATACGGATCGTTTTATAAGGTGTGAGTTTCTCCATCACGTTTTTTGTTCAGCTTTCTAGTGAACCGTACGTTTGACAAGATACTTTACGAAACGAAAAAGTATGGCGGTAACCAAGTAAGGCGGTACTAAGATTCGTTCAGGGTTCTTTCGCAAAATTTATTCTAGTTATCAGTTTCCAAGGACACGTACTTCCTGGCACGATGTTGAATATACAGGGCGTCCTTTGTCTGCCGACGCTGTTGCTCGCCCAACAAGCCAGAGTTCCAAAGTCTGTCTCAGCGTTAGGAGTGTACTCCAGAACGCTAACGAGCCCGTTATTCTGAGCTCTGGAGTTCGACATAGGCAAGACGTCACCGCGTGTCCCATTGTACGTCCATGAGAACCTCACCACGTCTTCCGGAACCGCGTCTACCTCGCATCGCAACAACACCGTCTCGTGACGTCCCGCCACAATTTCTCGTCGTTCATGCCCTATCCTACACCTTGGCGTGTCTGTCAAACAACTCATTTTTATTAGAAAATAGAAACTTCGAAGAGATGGGGTGGGATACTTACATTTCATATGAATAAATATTGGCGGACTGCGCCCCTCTCCTACAGAATTGATTGCTTTGCATGAATATTCGCCGGAATGAGCTAATGTTATCACTCTGAACGTTAAGGTGTTTGAGGCTATTAACGTTCCACTAGTCACGTCGTGCTCTAACCGATTATCCTGGAATGGATCATTAGGAATGAATAATTTCTATTGCAGTGGATTCGTGTACAGTAGATATCTAGGTATATCAAAGTCTCTCACGTTGTGGTACCAAATGATTCTGGTCGCAGCTGGGTTACTTTCTACGTTGCAAATTAATTTTAAGTCATCCCCCTCTCTCAAGATGTCCAACATGTACCCGGTGGCCAAGTGGATTGAAACTACAGGAGGATCTAAGTACGCACACCAAAGAAGCGCATTGTACATTTTCTGCTCTTGGAATGTATCGCATTATAGAGAATAGAAGTAACGAATATACCGGAAAAGCGGAAGACTTACAAGCGACGCTAAGAATCTTAGTTTGTTCGAGAACACCACCAGGAAATCTGGGATTTTCAGCTCTGCAGGTCAGTTCTTTGCCATCGTCTTCCTTGCCGAGCGCCAAAGCCAGCTTGCTAATCGTGGAATTACTTCTCTGTGTACTGGACATGTTCGGATCGCCTATCACTTGTCCACCTAGCCTCCAGATAATTCTGGCCGCGGGTGAGCTTCCCCAAGTTTCGCAGCGCGCCGCTATTGGTCGACCAGCGTAAATCTTCTCTTCGTTCAAGACGATCTTCACGATTGCTGGCCTCACTATGAACATGAGCTTTTGCTTACATCTTATGTCCGGAGTGAATCGAGTCAAGAAGCTACAAAGGAAGTGAAACTGCTGCATGCTTAGATCATTCGAAAGATTGCTACAGAATTCGCGCGAAAAAGAGATTTGTAAGTGAACGGAGTTCGTGAAAGGTCCGCCGTGGTGAAAATAACGGACGGAGGGAGCCACATGCTCGCCATCCAAACCGTGTATTTTTACTTTCGACGACGATTCTACGAATTGCAGCCGTCAAAGGAGTTAAGAAGGTTCGCACAAAATCGTTGGAATTCATCTCGCTTCCGCTGCGGGTCACTCGCGTCTACTATATTTAAATTTCTTTCTTCTTCGTCTGTCGTAGCCTAAGCGGCAGGACCTTCGGCTGAGTAAGAATCGCGTTTCTTTCCGCGCAAAACGTTTCCGGTGCTTTTCGTTCTAGCACAGGAAAACGCTGTCTCGACTGTCAAAGAAATCTGTACAATTCGTAGGAAATGGAAGCTTGAGCAAGCTGTAAAGCAGATTTTCTTCAGACACTTGCAAAAATCTTTTGAAAGAATTGATTGAAAAGATAGAAAGAAAATAAGATGATTAAAGGTAATTAAAGCTGGCGGACACTTACGATAAATGTCTAAAGGAACTTCTCGGACGATTGGTGCAGACATCTGTGCCGATTGAGCCCTGCACTCTAGCTTGGTGCCCCATAACGATCTCGTCACTTTATCGATGACAAGATGGTTCGCCGTGTATTTACTTGACGAACCTATTGCTTCTTCCGGAATCGTATCGACGACGTTGTCCAGTAGCTCACCATCCTTCCACCACGTTACGGTAGGTTTCGGTCTTCCTACGATAAACATGCGTTTTGTGATACGTGGAACGACGTAATGGATAAATTTTCTAAAAGGAAAAATTAATTTACCTCCAGACACTTGACAATTTAGACCGAGGTTGTAACCCTCAAGAAATGGTCCAGCTACTCCAGTCACTTCTCGCCCTTGGGCATCATATATCACAGGTCTCGATGGTTTTTCTGAATAAAGGAATGAAACACAAACTTGTTGATCGTACTGTCTTCGTTATGAAAACATTATCTAATCAATGAAAAATATGCTTACCAACAAGCGTAAGGTTCACGCGAAAATTTCTCGTCGGAGAATTGACAAAATCTACTCTACATCTAAAGATCCCCTGGTCTTTAAAAGTAACCTTGGTGACTTTCAATTTGGCTCGTTGACCATCACTGATCAAAAAGTAAGTCCTGTTGCCTAAATCGTTTCCGATCGCCGAGTGAATGGCAGTTGTGAGGTTTCCACTTCTCGCATCTAAGCTGCATAGAACGTAAGAATATTTCCATTACAAGTGATAAAATGTTATCGCATAAGGAGAATGAGATAACTCGTCGCAATAGTTTCAAGATCAAAGTATCGGGGTGACCCGGTTACGTTTTCTGTTGAATCAATTCTTTACCCGATCGAAGAGTCAACGATCGAATGACACATGAACGCGTTGACACTTCCGGGAGGGACACAGAGCTGGTAAACAGCTGGTTGGCTAGTTTCGGTGACTAACTCTAGCGTACGTGGCTATTCCCAGAGAAAAAAAGAATAGTTGGCAAGCGTACAGTCAGCGAATTTAGATGCACCGAGAACAGTTGACCGTTACGCAATGTTTAAGAGGAAGTCACCTCAGCAACTATGACGGAAAAAGCAACCAATTCATAGTCGATTTCCGTCAAATCGCGAGGCTGGTTATAAACGCCTCGGTCAGATGCACGGTTCCTGTCATTTCACCCTTCGTACAACCTCCTGTCCCACGCTCGTCTTCACTCGGATTTCCATTTCTTTTTTCTTTCTACTGCAAGTTATGGGAGCGTTCCGGGTGCAGATAACCGATCCCGTGAACACTCGGAAAGCCACCTGCTTTGCGTTTGCTTCTAATGTCGGTCGTTTTGCTCCTCTCGCTGTATTTTTTACGATCGTCTTTTGACGCGGAACAGACCTCGTCTTTCGAACCCACGTCTTTTCACCCTTTTTCACGGAAATTTTTTTCCTCTACCGACACGCCTCAAACGGTAATGCAAGACCTCGCGATCAACGTCTCTTTTTACGTCCAACCTCACCCTTCTTCTTAAATAAACGAACCGAGATATAATGTTTACGTGGATTTGTCAGCGCGAAATAACATTCGACGCTGATCAAACTACCATGCTCTATTTCCAGAAATTCAGTGGTATCAGGAGTTTCCTTCGACTAATGCTAACAGTCCTCGAGCTCCTTGTTTATTTACTTTACGCGACCTACCTCAATTTGTCTTTTATTTGACCGATGAATCGCGCCTTGTGAGAAAAGTTGAATGGTAGATAAAGAATGTACGTTCAGTTTCTTGGTGCATAAAGCTGAAGATAGCCCAAGTAGTGATAAGAAGACGGATTTTAAGGGGTAGTCTCAGAAAGCACTGCAAATTGTTAGAACGTACGAGAGACTAGAAGGTGATGAAGACAGTGGCCATAAAGAGGGACCTTATTCCGGGGGCTTGAGTCGAGATATTTCGAGATGCGATCTCAGAACAATGGCATCTACGGATAATAAGCATAACGGAGATCCGGGGCAAGTCGCAGCAGCTATTCTGGCTTGTGAATCAGTTCCCATGCAGGAACAGGAAGTTTCGTATACGAAATGGTTGCTGAAAGAATTCGTTTGTCTCGCATAAAATCGCTGAAAGTTCACTGACGAAAACGGGTGAAACTCGCCACGATTTTTACCACGCTATAGCCAAACGGTCTGATTCTACTATTACTACGATTACTGAAATGAGATTACGAAATGGGTTTTATAAAAAGAAAAATAGAAAAATCAGTTTCTGTTAATAGGGTACTAACCGGTTGGGATTTACAGGCAATAAGGACAAAGCTTCAGAGAAACACCTGTTGGAAATATCATTTCCCGGTTATGCTCATTTTCTCGTAATCAGAATAGCGATTGTTATCGGAGATAGCAGTATCTCTTAATAAGCCAAAGAGATGAAAGTCGAAAAGCGTTTCGTATAATTGTAATGAGTTCCAAAAAGCAATTTCATTATTTAAAGGACATAGCACGCTGTTATTTCAAAACTAGAGATCAAGTATTACCTGTAGAGAGGTATTCCATCAGTGCCTTTGAACCAGATCACCATACTGACAGAGTCATTCGCTATAGGGGGGATGAGACTGCATGGCATTTCAACGTCCTCACCCTCATTGGCCCACACCACTGTTAGCGGTGCTGTAAGAGCGTAAGTCGTAGAACCTTCAAAAAAATTTACACAAAGACATGCATTTATCGTTTATTCATAACTTATCTACTAATGTTCTGTTTTTCTAAACACAATCAATTTAACACAGTCTAGTCCCTTTTCGTCAGGTTGGTCAAATTGCTTCGTGTATAAGTATATCAGCGAACGAGCACCAGCATAATGCACGCACTAAATGGGTGCATCGTTCTTGGCTCGCTATTGTGCTCATTACGCTTTGGGTTCGTCGATTTCAGCTATTCTGGGACCCGACACTATTAACAGAGAATTGATTGAAATTCTGCTGCATCGCCAGTTCGTACCTATAGTACGACAAGACTTGAAGGGTCACGTACAGAGCACGATCAAATATTGTGTTGTTTGCAAAAGTAGCCTGAGGTAAGTCGCAAGACTCGCGTAAGTGGGAAATACTAGCTGCCAAGAGAGAATGACCAAGATATCAATGGCATACCGCGGTGTGCATTAACACTGATTTACATACACGTGTATCGTTGCGCTACATCGTTTCTATTTTCTTCGTGGGTAGAACTGCGACAATTCTAAATTTAGATCGCGTATGATAGTGCACTATCTCCTCGATATTTATTCGTCAGTGCAACGTTCGGCGTGATTGCTCGAGCGTCGTTGGCGGACTTCAGCCCATGTTTTGAACTTCGAAAACAGCAAAAAGATTAAAATCGATTTTTATTTCACCCTATCGATGTTCTCGATTTACCACCCTGTATAGGTTTTTTTGTATTCGCGCCGTTATAACGTGCCACTGTACGGTGAACGATTGGAACTATTTTATGGTCGGGACATCCAAATGAGAGTATGAGCTTATGTAATACCTATTTCCTTCTTGAATTAACCGCGACTAATTAACTCCTGAAAGCTTAAATCTGTAACTTTTGAACCTCATTTCTCAGGTCTCATGTCAACATACGTCGATGCATTCTAGAATAGAGTTCCAATTTCAGACGGGAATCGGTGAAGATTCGAAGAAAGAAATCTGTAGTCCTAGTGTAACGTTATGTAAATAATACTTGTACGAGGGATAACTCTGTTATTTTTGTATCGCGTTGGGAAACCACGCTTCCGTTGAACTCATCTATTTTTGTGTTCTCTGCTCCAGGTTCCTTTCTTCGCTTTTCTTTACTCTCGATTCGGCATTCACGAATCGAATTTGCGAGTACTAGAAGGAATGGTCATTAGAGTACTCCGAAAAGCATGAATAACGCGAGGAGAATAATGTGCAATGTATAATATGTGAAAGAAGTAGCAGGTGCAGTCTCGTGTCCCCACGCATTGCGTCATGCATCAGGTCACGCACATTGCCACGAAATAATTTGCAAGTTTTCATTGACGCCTATCTATTGTAGCCACACGATTGCGTGTTATCGTGGAATTTCCGGACATTTGTTTCGTACGTTTGATACCAGACTCCAGCACGACAGGCCATTTCCACGGCACTCCTTCGACTATAGCGCATTCTTATTTGCAGATGCAATATCGAGGATCGTCGTTGCTGTTCTTATGATGCTTTTGAACGTTCCTGTATCTGTAAGAGACAACTTATTAAGTTCATCATTAGTCGTGTGCCTTATCTCTCTAATCTGTTGCTGTCCAGCTGCACTTAAGTCAAGTTTATTTCTTCGCACTTCTTTTACTTGCTCCTACCAACACCTGTTGCTATCTTCCCTAAAAGAAGTTCAGTTTTCCAATAAAATTCCAACTGTCACCAGCTACGCTTCGATCCGATGGCTGTTCCTCCTTCTTTCAAAGCGATACTTTTGCTGGTTCGAATTTATTGAAAATTCAAGATGGAACGATGCGGTTCGGTCGTGATTAAATGGTCGAAATCGTGGGAAATAAGGTGGTTGACTGTGACCATAAAATATGGAAAAAGGTTTTAGCCTCCGGCATTGAGCTGGCAGAAAATGACAAGTGTGAATGAGGCTCCGCAGTAACATTTTGGAGGTCCTTCGATAAAGAAATCGAGCCGTTCAATATTTCATTGAAAGACCTGTAATTATTTAAGGTGACTCCTCCCAGAGGTCCAGAGGCGATTTGTAGCCGCGAGGACGTACGATATGCGTAAGATTAAACTTCTTCGTGATACGCCCCTTGGTTTTCCGGCTTCCCCCGCAGGGGTCGACCGTCGGCACCCTTTTTAGCTCCATCCAAGGGTGACTACAGAGATAAAGGTCTCCCGTTTGATCGCTTTGTATGGTAATTTCATCGAGGATGTGCGTTCTGAGTCCTCGCGGCTCGTCTATTTTGTTATTCAAACTTTACCCGCTTTAAAGGGCTGCTCTTTGCACCGCACCGCCTCGAAAATTTCATCATTCAACCTGATGCCTTTCTGCATCGCTAAACTCTTTGAGCCTGACGTACTTTCGCGCGTTATGTCCCGACTTTCGAACGTTCTCGTGGATCATTTTCCAACCAATTCAGCTTTCCTTGACATATTCTTAAAATACAGAATAAGCACAGTTTAACTATTTTGGAATTTCTGTTCTTTTCGTTAAAGCTAATAATCGCTGAAATTTAGAATAAAATTTATTTACTACCTGTGTTGTATATAGAATCGCCGATGGATCTACGATCTACAGCAACAGCGTGCATATTTTAAGAGCAGGGTTAGAATTTGAAGCGCGTCGGAGGGAGGTTCTTCTTGAATTCCTTCGAACTTTCACTCGAATGCGTTCTC
The DNA here is from genome assembly GCF_051401765.1 of Calliopsis andreniformis. Taxonomy (NCBI): domain Eukaryota; kingdom Metazoa; phylum Arthropoda; class Insecta; order Hymenoptera; family Andrenidae; genus Calliopsis; species Calliopsis andreniformis. The sequence goes on from NC_135066.1 coordinate 930,088, forward strand.
GTCGGTCGTCTGCCTACTTAACAGCTATAAACGACGCTCGTCGGGTACCTAACGCATTCCTGTTGATGCGAGCAACTTCAATCTGCAAACCTTGACCGCCAGTTTTTCATTTTTGTCAAGCTAAAAAATTAGCTGTAGTGGGGGGGTACTCTGGCGTTATGATAAACAGTCACAGGGACTAAGAAATGAAGCGGCGCCAGTTTACGACGTCGAAAATAAGTCGTGCAAATTCTTCAGCTTCGACCATTTGCCCGTCGACCGAAATATCCACTGGTAGATTCGCCAGGCAGCTTCCCATTTTTCGATCGAACGTACCCGTTATATCGGAAACATCGGTGACACGTCTCTTCTCCTTCTTATTTCCTCGGTTCTTTGTTGTTCATAGCTCGCCGCACCATTGAAACGACAGGTGACATTCACGTTTGATGGATGGCACTCAGGGTAAATGGGGTGGCGGAGATTAATAACGCAATTATCTTGACTCGCGAACGTGTCTAATCTTGGTAAATTGTGACAACGAGTGTATATACGACAGCCTTTAATCTACCCGTTTATTTTCGTTCTTAAAGTGAAATAATGAACACATGATTTAAACAAGACTGTTGGCGATCAAAATTATTGACAGTGTTTAGAAAACAGTGGTTAAGAATAAGGAACGATTTTAAAATGCACATTTGTAGAATGCTTAAGATGCGCCTAAAGAGTCAACGAACTGTTAGAATGTCGAAAACTTGGCGATTCGTATGCGGGCGCGTGCGAGTCTATTTGAATCCTTCCGGTTGCTGCCGATAGCCTCGAGTCACCAAACTGCTAACTTACTCAATTCGGGCCGAGGTCGTTCGCTTTGAAATAAGTTTCGGATCGATTCGCAGTACCTAACTACCTACCTACCTACCTTTCTTTTAGATTAATGGGTCTTTCTATGAAACGTGCAAATATAACCCGTACTAAACCTATTCAAATTCATTAATTGAATTCGGTTATGTAACGAATGTAAAAAATCATCTCCCTACTGCACTGAAATTTTCTTCGAATAAACTAAAATAGGATTTGGACCAACATACCCTTGTTCTCAAATTCACGTGAGTCCTCGGTTGCTGCATTTGCTCGACGTGCTCGGAGCAGTATCAGCAAACTTGTCAGAAACACGTGTTTCGACGTGCACTGCATCTCGATCCAGCAGGCGAGAATCAGGTGTTCGAGTTGACGCGCGAAACACCGCCACGTCCGATTGACACCACAGGAACATTCAGTATTCTTCACAATTTAGATACTTCTATCTTTCGTCGCTGCTTCTGTTAACGATTAACTTTTCTGGCGATATTTTAGACCACAACCATTCAACGACGTTGCTCCTTCGATGGAAGAGAAAGCAAAAAATACCGTGGAACACATTCTCGGTGGCACTTGAACGTCACTCGCTTATTAGTTTAAAGAATAAAGTAGTTAAGAGTTTGTACCGTAAATTATGTTTATCACTGCGAAGTTACGAGACTGTTTATCTTTCGATGGCTCTAAGACACTGACAATTCACGAAGATGAGATTCTGGCGTTTTTTGCGGCGGAATTAGCGCAAGGATTTCCGACAGTGGGAGTTTTCTATGGACTTCCGTTTGACTCGCTATTGCGTCCTCATGAGCAGCCCTTTTTTCTGATCGCCGCTATGCGCTGCGGTCACACATGTTCGTTATTAGTCAGAACACGTCGCTAGCCGGGTCGAAATCTTTTGATTAACAAAACGAGCCGACGTTTTTTCGCGTCTAAGCGACACTCGAATACTCTCTTTGTCCCTTTTCAAACGAATTCGTTCTTTCCTCGCACGTTCGCGTCCTTTGAATTCTTTTCGCTTTGTCAGAATTTTTGTCGCGAGTCCTATCGCGTCTTGTTCGTTTTGCGCGTCTTCTCTTCGCCTGACTCTGCGATTCCTCTTCCCGCACTCCACTTTCTTCACCTCCTCGAACAATTTCAACTTTGATCTCGCCTTCAAAACGACTCGGGGCTTCCTTATTTCCTTCCTTTTTCTTCGTCGCGTGTGTCGTTCCCTTTGCGTTGCGAGCCTGTTATTCTTGGGCCGCTTCTTCTTTTTCCCGCGTAGCCAGGTTTAAATTAGATTCTCGATCAGGTGGCTCGATCGCGCGCCGAGCTTTATTTTCCTCGTTGCGTATCGATCTTCCGCGAGACCGTAATATCGGGAATTCTTTCGATCGCGATACAGTTTCTGCTGAGAAATTTTCACTGTAGTCGTTCGATTCTATATCGGTGTATTTAAAATTGGTGGAATTTCAATGGATATACTTTAATATTGCACTTTTTAGTTGAAAAAAGGTCGAAGTAATATCGAAGTTTTCCGGAGCGAAGAGGCTATCGATAACGATGAAAGTTGGAAATAAAAGAAAAGGAAGATAAAAAAAAGCGCGATTGATCGTAAGCCGTATGAACGACGGCCGAGAACCGTCGAGCAGCGGCAACAGTTCGAGATCGTCGTCGTCGGCAGCGACTGCCATGGAACTAAAACCAAAACCGAAGACACGCGTGTAGCTCTCCCCACTCGTGCACCCGCTTCGTAGGGCACACGCACGTTTAACCGAGCCCCGGGTGAGGGCACGCGATTCCGCACGCGATTCCACACGCGTACGCACCCGTGTTAACGACTCCCCGATCTGTGCTCTAAATGCACACGCGTCTTAAAGCGCGTAAAGTGCATCCCGTGGTGATACACTGTTATGCGTCCGTGCTAATGACGCCTGCTAAATTCTTCTGCGGTTCACCCTCTTCACACCAATTCGAACCCTTAGTTTTCTTCACTGTTTCTGCTTTGCCCTCCTTCGGGCGTAGGGGGATTCAAAAAATCCAATTATTCTAAGGGTGTCATTATCTCAATGACTTCCGTCGAAAATTCAATCGAAAATATTGCTTTCGACGCAAACACACACGCAAATGTGAGTGAAAGCACGCGCACAAGACAGGAAGGCTGGAAACGGATGCGTTTCGCTTCGCCGAGTGTTTCTGCCCGATACGGTGTCCCTGTTTGGTTGACTCGGCTGTAAGGGGACGCAACTGAGTTTGGTGCGGTAGAATAAATGCGGGGTGAGTTTCTGGCATATCATCGTACAGACGATTACGCGAGCCGAGAGGGGGCTAGAAATGCTACAGCATGTTCATCGAGGGTGGAGTCAACGCTGGGCCTGCGAGGGGTCAGGAATGCGTACCGAAAGAAGAAACGTGTCAGTCCAATGACCGCGCCGTGTTTGATGGATTACTCGGGCTGTCCTGTCCGATAGCGTGATTTATTTGTTTCTATGAATCTTTCTTCCGCAACATCGTACCAGTTTTATGTTGATATTGCGCTACTCGATTATATGAAAGTTGCAATCGTTCTCTTACCCTTAACACTTGCCTTACCGTAACGTAAGGTGTGTCATGTAGACTGCGTAGCATAAAATTGAGCGACGTTTGGCTATTGGATCAAAGAGGCAGTCAAGAATGTGTGTGTCACGAAATGTTTATCGGCGTGCTATTTTTTCATAAATGAAGCTTCAGAAGGTATTGAGGCCGGTAGGGTGGCATTATACACACGGTGTTTCTAATGTCGTCCCTCGGTTCGCAGAGAATCTATTTTCGGAATCTTTGCGTTTCCCTGGTTGGATACTAACACCTTCTTTTCGAGCAGCCGCCTGCACCCACGCGAATGCATGAATTTGAAAACCGAGGATTGCGAATTGTTTGTGATTGCCAAAACAGTTTCAATTCTTTATTCCTGTTTATGCAACGCGGAGGAAAAACGTAGCCGACTTTTAAGCTTTATAAACGAGAACAAATGGGAATGGAAAAAGGGGAGCAGAGCTAGTTATTCGCGAAAACGTAGAGGCTTGCACGGTCGTACTATGTCGCATTCAATTGTTTAAATATTGTCCATGTCATGACCTTATTTGTGCAACAGACGAAAAATCTCATCGAAATTCATCCACTCGGTTAGATTCAAATGAACGCGTCGGTTGGTGTATACTCGAGTGCTCTACCGGCCACTCGAAACTTTGCTAGTCGCTCTGTACATATTTATTCTTTACAGAATACCGTTTATGCGCACTTTAAACTAAACAATTCCACCATTTTGCTACCTTTTCCTTTTCCGTCTGTCATTTCGAGCATCCCTAATTCAATATTAAAACTCTGCCTTTCTGTATAACTTCGGTCGACTCAAGGTTTAGCTTTCGGGATGGAAGGCTGTAATTGGATTCGTTCCCCCCAAAGGGGTGCGAATCAATTAGCAACAGCTTCCCTAAAAAAGGCCACTCTTGCAGCATAGAAAAAAGTTGGAGTCACGTGCTCCTTATCTCACGACACCCTTGACGGGATTTCGAGTCGACTAAAGGCGACTGTGTGTCGAGATGAATCGTTCCTTTCTATCGATGAAAATTTTCCAAGCTATTCTCGAACGCGTTCATCGCAGCTGCCATTAACCGGGACCTCTCTGTCATCGGGCATCGAATCTCTCGGTCTGTGGGCGCGCGCACATTTATGCGTGGGGGGAATATCGCTGTGTACAGGCCGTCCTACTTCTCTATGTATTGCGTATACCGAATTTGAAGCGGACGAAGCACACTGGAGAAGAGACAGATCGATATCTTGCATCCCTCCGCTGGATAAAATACGTCAGTTACAGCCCTTGTGGGGTATAAATAATAGAATTATAGAAGAGACGTAATTGTCATGAATTAACGCGAAATTTATGGCAGCCCGTAGGTGGTCCTTAAACGACCTACCATCCACCTTTCTCCTGCCTTTCCTCTCTCGATCAATTCGAATGAAGTTATTATTAAAATCATTTAAGCCCATAACACGTGGGCAGGATATGCCAGTCTCTGAAGCACCAAGATAAATCCTGCCTCCTGTCCGCTGAGTGTCATAACACTCCTTCACCCTTGACAAATACGAGCTCTTATATTTTTTAATTAACAATAACGATCGTTAACCGTCGTGTAGGTTTATGAGGACGCGTAAACGGTGGACATCCTTGATTTCCTGTGAGATAAATGCTCCTCATGCGGGCCACCGAATATGATACTTCCGGCTAAATATCTTACCTCGACTCGAGTTTACAAGGCGAGAATTAAGATTTCGAATGAGTCGGTGGGGGCAATCTTTTTCTGTTTCTGACGCTAAGTTAAAAAATAAGTACTTTTAAAAATTCTGAGACAAACGACAAATTATTTTGCTTTCGACTGTTAATGTACTTTTTGTATTTGTCTTATCGATGATTCGAGATAAGCGAAATTTGTGTCTTCGATGGGATTTCTGATGTAAACGACCACGTGATTCGCGTTAATTCGCGTGAATCGTATAGAGTTGTTACTCATCGTTCACCTGGAGGTGGTACACTCAAAAGCAAAGTAGTTCCACTTATTAGTGACTCACGAATGCGACAGACTCCTGTCTAGGAAACATGCAACAGGGAACGCATGGTGATGACTAACGAGAATTGAAACCGATCGATAGCATTTCGAATGCAACGATATGAAACAAATCTCGTTTCCTAGACATTAATATGTATAGGCTAATGTTTTTCGTATCATCCAATTAGACTGTATTTTGTGCACAAGTATATTTCATCCGAATTTCTATCGATCAACTGTGTACAGATTTATTACGTTAAATTGGTCACTCAGAATTTTAGGAAGTAGCGTAATGTTTGAAATAGTATAAAGGGTCCACACAATTATTTTGGCAGATTGTGTAAGTTGTGGAACTTATGAAACTTATTTCAATATAATTGAAATCTTACAATGGTAAAAAAAAGTACCTTTCCAGGCATCGGTAAGCGCAGGTAATTTGAAAGAAAGCAAACGCAATTTATGTCGTGATTCGTGTTCTACGTCGATGCTTGGAACGCAAACGAGATGCAACTCAGTTGAAATCACCCTTCTGTCGTTTTCGCGGGGAAACTTCGAGGTTTATCGATCAGTTTCCACAAGTAAGATCCAGTGGCGGTTCCAGTGACTCGTCTAGGAGAATGAGTCATGCTTAGCCTATCGTGACACAGTCGTATTATTTTTATGGCGTTTTCGTATGGTCACCATGATTCACGAGGGATGGATGCTTTTCCGGCGTCCTTCGAGAACGGAGCATCCCCCTCTCTGTCGCCACAGTTACGGCTCTCTTGCGAATGAATCGTCAGAAATCCCACAACGACGCCCCATATGGAATCATATAGTCCGCCACTGCTAATTATTCCGAGCGGTTCGAGTGGTTTCGTTTAATAGAACACATTTGTTAATACTCCAGGGAGCTCGCCTATTCGAGTTCGGATCGAGGTCGCAGCTTCTGGGTTCGGAGCCGCCGATTAACTGGCTTTGTCTACGAACAAATTATCCTGTTCTCGGCACGAAATTTGACGACCATTTACATCGGTGATCAATAGGGAACACGCGTTTATTCGACATGCTTTTTTAACTGAAACCGCCTAACATTAGTGCCATTTTATAATATTCTGCAGGTGCATTTCGTGATATTCACAGGCATGACAGTTTTCATACTTTTTAGTTAATCCTCTCACCGACAGATAACGAAATACAAACTTTCGTTTCAGTGGAAAAAAGTAGAAAAGACTTGATTAGTTTATACTTTTTCCAAAAGCTAGTAGGATTACATCCAAAAACATATAAATAAAAATCACTATTTTTCGCGTTGACAGTGCGGATAGTGTTGAGTAAAGCAGAAGTTTACACAACAAACGTTTGATTGGGAAACTCGTAAAGCTGCGCCGTGGATCCTGTTGCTATCAATAACTTTCGAAGGTGTGAGTTAGTCCATTTAACCATTGGGTCTCGCTTCTGTCGTGATCTGAATGTATGTAAGAGTACGCACGTGTATTGGACATATCCACTCGTTTGTACATACTGGATACAGGTAGGTCCTAAATTGTGACTGTTTAAACTGCTTCATCTTTAAGAATAAATTATGTTCACCACCTGAGTAGACTCAGTGATATTAAGATTTTTCGATGTATGCATCAACGAGATAGGTGTAGAATAAACTTATTATTTTATGGGATTTTGTGTCACATTGTTTGCAGTATCAACTTCGCAAAATGCGAATATATCGATAATAACAATTGCATGCAGTGACTCTTGCAAATTATTGCTATTTATAATTGTTAGGTAACGATATATATGTATAAGAAGCCATATGCTAACCAGAATACCACATACAGCCGTATACATTCAGAAGCCGTATGCTGTATTCAGTATGTATAGATCAGTGGTCTTGTCACACTTCTCCTAGATGCTGTTCTATAGCTATTCCTTTCTTTCTATGCTCCGTTCGAAAGACTTCGTAAATAAGTGCCGCGCCGTGCCGTGCTATTGTGAAACAGCCTCAGCGAGATGATACCGACGAAGAAAGTCGAAAGGAGAAACGTGACTTATCCGATACTAAGAAAATTTCGTATGAAGTAAAAAATTTTTCGAACTGTATCTACTGATAGAAGGAAAGACAATCGTAGGAGGGAATTGTAGACTTCTCTTGAATGGAAATAGAATAATTTTAGTGCGTTTATTACGTATACGTAAGACCTACGGTCGTTGTTGCGTTTCAAGAAGCATCTAGCGTGAACTAAAATTATTACGCTGAGATCGTATAAAACGAAGTAGAACGTAGAGAAGCTGCAAACGAGAAAGAAAGAAAAAAGACGCGAGTCAGGCAAGAAAGAGGCGAGGGCTGATGGGAGTCGAGAACGCGGTGCTCTTCGTTCAACGCTCTGGCGCCAAGAATTCGGCATTCCCGAATTCTTCAAGTTTTTACCAGAAGATATTGGCATTCTTTTCGCCTTCTAGGCTACGTGTCTCGTCATCGTCGCTAAATTGGACTCACAGAGAAGGAATTTATCACTGTTTCCACGTTTGGCCAGGCCAGTTTCGCGTTTCTTTTCGTAGGACAGAAGCAACACGTTCTACAAAATATTCACGATTGTGCAAATAGTCGAGTGAAAAATAGTACACCACACCGATAAATAATATCGACCGGGAGTTTCCTCTGCAGGCATATTAAACGAAACGTTATGCAATTCTCGCGTGGCTGAAGCAAAGGAGACAAGCCAAGGCTTCGTTTGCCTCTTTCTCTCTCAGTATCCCTGCGCGAAGATCTGCAAGGGAGTGAGCTAAAGAGGGAGCCTAAGAAACCAAAAGGAACAGATCGTGGCCGAAGAGGAGTGGAGCGAAGGAATGTCGCGATTTTATTCCAGGTTGGACAACACATTTCCCAGCATGCAGGCTAAAATAGGGGCATGCACCTGTCCCTGTAGAAAACGAGAATTTCTCCTTCGTATCTCTTCGTCTCCATCTCTCCAATCCTGCCTTGTCTGCTATTCACCACTTCTCCTTCGACCCCCGAGCTTCTCATTCGTTCCTTCTGACCAATGTTCGCTCCAGTTATTCTTCTCCTTTTCATCGTCCACTTATTCCCGTTTTCTCTGTTTTTCTCTTCCAAGATTCAATTTTGGTTTTCACGGTCGCTTTCGTTTGCATGCTAACTTTGCTGTTCTTCTCCTATACTTCTTTTTTGGGCAGCTTTTCAGAATTATCGTGAAAATAGCGTAAATTACTTAATGTCAGTCGGATATTGAAGCTTGCGTGTCAGAGCGTATTACTAACACAGGCTGAAATATTATTGCGTTACCCATAGGTAAGTAACAGGTATTTGCACATACTCATATAACAAACTTTCACCCTCTGAATTTACCTAGCGTAAATTGAAATTTTTCATGCGTAAAGTAAAAATTTTGCTTCGGCTTTGTTTCCTGTTTTGCTGTTCGTTTTTTTCACTCTCTGAAATTAAATTTAAATTTGACCAAGGGTTTCAGGAATTTACAGCAAAATTTTCGTTACAAAATATTGAATAAGTTACTTTTATTTCATAGTAAGAAAACGATGCTTGCACCTTGCGACTCCCAATAATAATTCATTCCAGCGCGCACAATTGGAGGATATAAATTTCTCGAATCCACTCTACTCGCTTTAACTCTCCAGAACTACTTATGCGACCAACTTCACCGAACGAGTTTATGAAGCGGTCCTCTAATTGTTCGTGTTCACTATTGAATCTCTTATTTCAAAAGAAGAAATTCGCGGGGATACCCACAAATATGCAATCTGCCTTGTCGCGACTTAATCGAGAAGAAAAAATATTTAAGATAGCCATTTGTTTTGGAAGAAACACATATGCTTGTTTCTTTTATAGTGGAAGAGAAATTTCGTCACATGGAATTGAGCTAATATATAATAAGCTTCTGTTTGACAGAAGAGGCTCCAGTCACTTTAAAAACCTCTTCTCGTGATGCGTCCCGTGGGAATACTTTCTCTTGCTTCTTCTCTCTACCTCTTCCCTATCCACGGGTGGAACTCCCCACCGATTTGTCGTTTTTCTTCTGTTAGTGAATAGCATCAGTCGAATCAGTCTATCTCTCCTGGCATGGGAAATTTATTTTGGCTCAAGGTCCGACTCTGCTGGACCCATGCGCCTTTCGATGTCGTCCGAAATAAGTAGCTCTGTGTACATAATTGAAACAATTGACAAATATCTTGCCTCTTATTGAATCCTTAATTACTTCAAGAATAAGAATTTCCAGTTACTGTTAGGAGTATTATCCTTGGTCCAAATAGCGGGTAACGCGTGTTCCTAAAATTTGAAACATTTCTAGTTGCGAATTTAGAGTATCTAGGTCAACTCTAGATCATGATGTTCCTGGAAGCAGTTGAATTCATGGCAACACTTCTCGCGCGAAGGTCGTAGCTCAGAATTTCGTCTAATAACTCGATGTCTTGCGAATCCCGGCTGACACATCTTCTAGATATTAAGAATTATGACTGGTCGTTGTGGATCGGCTAAAGTCTAATAAAGCTTGAGAAATTTTGAATTTTCTCCTTGAATAGGAACGAAAAATACGATTTGCAAGAATGGAAAGCTTTGAGCGACAATGACGCATCCTCGAACGCGTTGCATACGCGACGAGATCGCAGAATGCATCGATATCCAAATATAAACGAGTAAATGGTGCGGTCTACGGGCCGTCTGGTTATTTATCTGCTTTTCCAAGATTATCCCGGGAACCCTCAGCTGACTCTTCCGTTTGTTTCTCAGGGACACGGACGTATCTCTCGGTTTCGTCGGAAACTGTCCTCCAGCATCGCTTACGTTGGGGTATATATTCCACAACTATTTTATGCAACTTTTTCTACGTATATGATTGAATTAAGATGTGCGACAAGCGATATTCAGAGGAAGACGAGCACACAACAAATATACAGAAGCATTTTTCATCGATTCAAGTAGCGTTTCTTTACCTTGTAGAGTATGTAGAGAATGCGTGTTATTCGTTGGAAAGGTGAAGTGTCAAATAGGAAAGAAGCTGAATCCACCGTAATACCATTTACAAGAGTGTCGGCACGTAGTGCAGCTCGCGAAAGGTAAGGTCTGTTATAAATACATCGTGTTCGAAAATAGATCTTGGGACTGGTGCAACAGCAAACTGCGAATCGTTCGAAGCTTGCTGGATACTTGGACATTTGAAGGAAAACGTTGGTAATTCGTAAAATAGTGTTCTTTGGAAAAAAAGAAAAATTATACGCAATGTACGATATATTTTAATTTTAATATTGCTCTAAAATAGGGTAAGAGAAATTTGAAAAGCACGATGTCGGAAATGTATCGGCGAATCAAATATGTTTAACTGTCAAGAAAATGAGTAATACTTTAGATTTGTAATTTCACTGGGAGACTTTGTTGAGATAACTAACAAGAGGTATTCAAGCGTTGCCTTTTATTATTTCGTACTTTGATGCTGTTATTGCCGCTGAAGCTTTGCGTAAAAAGCATTTACTATTAAGAATCTTTGAGATTGTAAAAACGGAGAAAAAAGTAAAGACTAAATTGGCAATAATTAGAGAAGCGATTAGCATTTATAAAAAAAATTAACAGATAAAAAATGTATTTATGAACCTTAAAAATTATACAATTAGGTAGATATAGATTAAATATTTTCCAGGATGTATCTGATCCCATTTTAACAATTGATTTTAATTAATTTTATTGATTAGAGATATCTAGGCTCTGAAAAGACCCCATGGGTCTGGGTACAATACAGATACAATATTCAAATGAATTATATAGTTCGCGGAAACTGAATTCCTGCAGCCATCTATCGGTGACACATATGTATTAACTATGGCTTACTCAGTAGTAACAACAAAACGCTAACATACACAGTCATTGTTATTATTAGATGCAATTACCATGGTTTATCACAATCTTTACCGCTTCTTAGGTTTTTGTTAATATTTCCTCGAAAAATGTAAATATTTTAATTCTTTTTATGTCCTACGCTCTGAGTGCTCTAAAGATCCATTACCATTTCTGTATCACGCTCAACGTTAGCGACTGTACGTGAAATAAGAGTGCAGTGCTATGAGTGGCAAGAATTCAAATTAAAATACCGTCGCGGAATTAAATACAAGGTGTCCCGATAAATTGATAATAAAATATTGTATTCTTCAGTAAGAAGAGAGGGAAGAGTACATGCAAAATAGAGGCAACAGAAGAAATAAATTAAAAATTTGAGTAGAAACTGACCGTTGGTCAAGGATGACCAATGGTCAAGGTTGACCAGTGGTCAAGACTGACCAGAGGTCAAGGCTGACCAGTGGTCAAGGCTGACCAGTGGTCAAGGCTGACCAATGGTCATCGACCATCTGCCCAGTGGTTAGGGGAGTCCAGTTGTCCAGGATCCCCAGGGAGGTCCGCACCCGGCGGAGGACCCACGACGAGTGAGGCACGCGTCCTCCTGCAGGGATATTTATACCGTCTCGAGGAAGAAGGGCAACCGATTAGAAAAGTTCTTTGTTTGTATTTCCCATAAAATAATCATCTTAGCAACAATTTTTGGAATACATATTTTCATTCAGTTGATCACTTGCTCCGAAGTCTCCGGAGGGCACGAATCGTCCTGGCGATCCTCTGGAGGGACTTCTTGGACCCTCTTGGATTATTTTGGACTACTATGGACCACTCTGGCCAGTGACCGGCTTGACCGTCTGTCATAGATGTCTTTGGCTTACTTGTTTAAGTGTTAAACTTTTCAATTTTGTGAAGGAAGAACTTTAGTTCCATCTATCTTAAGTACCTTAGTGCTTTTAAGTAGAATTCCTTATTCAACTGAGTTGAACCATAAAAATTCAGACATCTCATTCGAAATAAATTTTGCTATTCTAATGTAAGTTTTTAGCAACAATATATCTTCTGTAAATAATATTTTAGCTTATCACTTAAAATTTTAGAAGGACGATAATTTAGTGGGACACCTTGTATATTAAGGGGTATGGTAGGAATTTTTTCTCGTATACTGGCATTACCAACGGTCTTACGCGAAGTCGGTATTTCAGAACATGAGACACGCTGTCCAGTCAATCCTGTATACTCGGCTGTAGTCTGTTGTGTCACTAGTCGCTACGGGTGCCTCGTGCCACGTTTTATAGATTGTTGGTAACGTTGTGAGTAGCATTAAAGGGATAATAGAGATTTTAAAACTATTGGTATTACAGAATGAGGTCAGATAAATTTCTACATTTGTTCATTGGTTATAAAATATACTCATGTACTTAGTCAACGATAGTTGACCTGTTTGATGACAAGTTATTTTGCAAAATGTTATAATAAAAGAAAATATCCTATCTGCAAGCGCAGTGATTTGTTTACACTTAGATGCTGATTACTTTTGCGTGCTTTAATTCTTCTTTTTGTTGTATATTGCGAAAAGATCTTAAGAACAGCGAACTTTTGCTATCAACTGAGACATGTGCAGTTACTTACCTGATATGATACCAGTGAGCTAACCCCTGTACAGTCGTTTTAATTACCTCAGATGAGATAATTGCCATCGAAGATGTTGCATAGAGAAAGAAGGACCTTGTAGGAACCAGTCACGCATTCTTGAGATGATAATCGTCATTTGCGGTCAACGACGGAGATGTATGCTTTCGTGTATGCGTTACAGACCTCGTTACATTTCTGCGTTTCTTAATACTTATTTTTCTTTCGGTAAAGGCAGAGCTTTATCATAAAAATATCATAAAAATTTTGATTTCTTCTTGACAGATACTTGGAATAGTATCGAAGCATGAAATAATCCTATGCATCTCCAGATTGTAGTTCATGTAAAATCTATCAGTTACTATATTACCCATCCATATTTCACCGAATGAGCAAATAGCCGCGGGGCAGTGACTAGTTAAAGGTAAAATAGTCTTGTTTTTATTTCGTTGTGCAAGTTAATAGCTCTGAGGCACCGTCGATATAATCACGAGGAATAAAGAAGAAGGGGTCTCGTCCGGAAGTTTAGTGTCAAGGAAATTGAGTGCGGAGTTACTCCTGAGCGACAAATATCGTACGCGCAATGACTGACAAAGCAGGTCCCATCTTCGTGAGCAGCCTCCGTAATCATTTTTCATAACCATGTCTTCTGTGTCTTTGTAACAGTCGTATTTTCTTATCGATGTGTATGTAGTTCCGTTAAATCTTCAAACTATGTAGATCTCTCTGGTCTAAGTGAATATTCATCATCATTTATTGATCGGACTGTCATATTTATTATAGTATCTGTACATAATAGTATAGAAAGCAAATGAAACTGTAAGCGATTCGGAGAAAATATAGAAGCACAGATAGACATTGAGGCTGTATTACATGTGCAGTGACGCATTTTTAATTCTACTCTTTCGTGTGTAGCTACCATTATTCAATTAAATTGTTTAGAAACGAGTTGGGCTATCGAGCGGGGACAGTATAGCGTAATAGTTACAGACAGTAATTTATTCTGTGATATGCTGTACAATCCAGTTTCTCGTTATCGAGCAAAAAAGCGGCAGCTAAAAAATTCAAGCGTTGCTTGTAACTGAGGGAAATAATGAATGACTGAACGAATTAGCAAGCCACTACGTAAACGTGCAGTTTTTGGACGGGTTGCTTTTGTCGCTCGTCGATACATTGGTGAAGAGGAACTTCAGATATATTGATTCAGAAGCCTCGGTGTTACAAAAAGAGATACGCGGAAGAAGATGGTATATCATTATGGTTTCATCAGGGATTCTTCCTCGTCGGCTCAAGGTTACTGTCACTAACAATTGCTCATTTGTATTCCACCCAACTTTCTATCGCGCGGGCTGCATTTCATGTTCTACGAGTTGTGTAGTACTGTCATTGTGTATGAACGTATCAGGCCATTCCGATACATCATGGGAGATAGGAAACCAGTGTCAATGCTCCTTTACAGTTGATACACTGTATACTTAGTAAACGTTCTCGGTAACCGGTATTACTGTTGCTTTGACTTACGATTCGTAAATAGAGGTACGTACTGAAAGACTCGTAAGTAAGGAATTTAATTTAATCGATGTGTTCAGTCGTGTAAGTGAAACAGGGAATAACAATACTAATGGAACAACCTGCCGCTGTCATGGGACACTGCTCGTCATTATAGGAAGGTAACAACGCTTAGACAAAGCGAAAGAACGGATATGCACAGAGATATGTTCTGTCTCTACATGTATGCATATGCTCTTTGTTTATATCCAGAATCACGATAGCATGATTTCCGAGAAATTTCGCAATGATGTTAAATGGAAATTAGCGAGTCCGAGGTTCTGAACGTACGATTAGCCGTCGCGGTGAGCTTCTCAAGTGAGCTCCTGTGGCACAATTCACTTGAGAGGTAGAATTTGTCGAGAACGAAGGAAAAAAGTTGGTAGAAACCTATGGAACTGCAGCGTCAGAGTGGGTTGTATTCGTGAACATTAATCGGAGGTCATCCTCGTGAGCAGAAACAAGGAATTTCATTTGTAGGAGGGTTAGAGTAGCGAGATAGCGTTGGTAATTTCCGGCGCTTTGTTCTTGATGGTCACGGCGTGCCGTGGCGGTCTGTTTCATTTTCGTTCGCTTGCGCGACACGGAGAACGTGAAAATGAAAAGAAATGAAATGGTCAGGAAGCTGGTTGATTGGGACCGTGATCGGGAGGTGCACGTTCCTTGCGCTTCTTTTTATGGAATGACGTAGTGAGTCTCGACAGCGACCCTGGTATCGCGTCAGAAAGTGTTCCCGTTTTTGTTGGTGTCCTTGGAGGAAATGATATTACCATCGCGAAATCGGAGCAAGACTTCTTGCCAAGGGAATTTTCGCATTGATTGTCTGCGTGTGATGTAGATATCATTCCCTCCGTCTCGTCGCATTTCTCGTGAAATTTCTTCAATTTACGGGGAATTTCTGCTACGCGTGGCTTGCTCTTCTCCCATGAGCGCCCCACCTTAGCCGCGAGTCCTAGCCGAGGGAGGGGAACCTATTTAAAATGAACTTTGACGAATGACTGGCCATAACGTTGCATCCCACGGACTCTCTCAGTCGAGAGCCGGAGTTGGACCTGATTGGAGCAAGTGAGAACGGCTAGCATCCGTTGCCTACATAAACTCTTCTCTGAGGACGCTCCGCAATACTTTCACCGACAATGCTGAGGGAAACGATTCTCGTTTTCGCGGCTCTGCTCGTGATCGCCGCCGCCACTCAAGTCAAGGTCTGCGGCAGTGGTGCGTAATAAGAGAAATTCTACGTTTAGTCAACAGAAAATTAAACATTTTCAGTAATATCGCTTAAAAATTGGAACGTTTTAAACTATTGCGAAGTGTTTTCGATATCATTTGTACGTACGCTATTCGTGATGACCGGACCTTTCCGTATTTACATGTCACAACCAAAGTCCTCTGGTTAACAGTTGTGTAAATATGGCTTATTCTACAGTTTCTGCGCTTCTTCATATACATTTACGTAATGGTTTCATATTATTACAATGTGAAAGCTAGGAAACTGTGTTTCTTTGCCGACGATTCAATGGTGAGAGTGGTTTAACGAGATGCAACAGTACGAGTTTCTTTAGTTTCTTTGAAATAGTCTGAAAAACACGATTAAAGTGTTGTCGATTGATCGACGAACAGCTATTGATAAAGTAAGGGAAACGCTTTCTCTGGTGGTTCGGATTTACTGGAATACGTTATGTAGTTAAAAATCAACGAAATGTTTCAATGACAATGAATATTTGAATAAACATTTTCTTAGACGGCAAGGTACATTATGCGTACTAATCTGTGAGATGATATGGCACGTGTTTTGGAATTTTTTATAGGTGCAATTTCCACATGATCTCTGGACCTCAGTACATTATAATGCCTATCTGCTTATTACGTAAACTGTAATAAATACCATATCTAATTAGTCATTTGACCGTAGCGAAGACAAAAACTTGAATTGTGCTGTATTCTATTCTCTACTAACGATAGCATTACGAAGTGTTTATCAAGCACATGAAATCTGATCTCTAATCCAATACTCTCATGCATCGTGCAATCGGGAAATACTTTTCGTTCCATTTTCGAGTCGATGAATATGGAAATTTGTATATGCAGGAGAGACGTTCGAGGATCCTAATCAGGTTAAAATAAGCGGGTGCGAGGTGCCACCATGTTTGCTGAAGCGTAGGACGAAGGCTTCCGTGGAACAAAAATTTGTACCAGAACGTGACACTGAAAACCTGAAAAACTCTGTGAACGCAGCCGTTTTGGGTGTGCCACTACCCTTCGTCGGCGTAGACGGGACAAGTGCATGCAACAATATCTTCCACACGGACCAAACACCTGCTGGATGCTCGCTGAAGAAGGGTGTTGAGTACATTTACAAACGGGAGTTCCCTGTATTGCAGATCTATCCTACGGTAAATTATATTTATTTCGAATCCAATTTCGTATAGGAAAATTTATCTAACATCGACAGTGTTAGTATCTTGAGTTGATAAACAGAAGTTTCTTGTAATAATTTTATCGCTCTATCGCTTTTTCTGTTATATTTAGAGAAGACCTATAACGATTTCGAAATACTTACTCAGCGGTCATGAATTTTTATCTTCCTATGGAACATCAGCAGAAATAGTCACGGATGGTTTCTTAATCAAACTGTGGAATTTGCTTTTAGATTTCTATGGTGATACATTATGAGTTGAAAGATGGAAATACCTCGGTCACGTGCTTCGAAGTTCCAGCGAAAATCACCAACTAGAGATGTATGAGAAGCTACTCGTTTTTTTGGGAGAGCTACCTCATTGTCCTGGAAAATGCGAAGTTCATGCTAATGGATACGAAATTTTTGTACGATAAGATAAGCGATGTGGAAAAGCGTGTTTGTATTGGAAATCAGTTTTTTCCATGGATAGACCGAGTTTTCTCATCGTCTTATTTACAATCGAGCTTAATCAGTAGATAGTGTGTACACGTAATTGCTAAAATAAAGGTTTTTGTATAATTCAGTTTCATTGATTTCCTCCCCATCAAGTTTCTTAAGTTTTGATTTCTTTTTGGATAGAGTAAGAGACCCTATTACTGAGTATGAACCTATTACTACTGTGCTTTATATGGATTTGATAGGTAAAGCACAATAGTAGGATCAGGCACAGCAATAGAGTCTCTTACCCTAGCATTTCTTTACCGTGATAGACCTATGAATTAATTTCTATCACAAGGTTAACAGTTCTGATAACCCCGCGAATTAGTAGAAGGCAAAGAAAAAGAGACGTATCAGTAGAAGAATGTAACATGATTTTGTGACTAATTATAAGAAGTCGCCGGTAATGTAGAGAACTGCATGCTATTGGAAGCTGCTGCCACTCGTGGATTTCAGAGAAAATATTCAACGCGCGATTTGTACGCCAATACGAACAACGTGATCTGAACTTTAATAGTAAGTCTTGTAAATTCAAATTTTATGTATAAAAAAGAAGAAGTCATTTATATATATTTTATTTATTTTCAGCTGGACGAGAACTCTCAAGTATCTTACAAATTTTCACTCTTTATTTTTTAATCTTCTTTGCTTATTATATATCGTCATGATTAAATATTACGAAACGACGAAGCACTGAGTATTTTAAAAAATTTCTCTGTTTCTGACGGCATTCATATAGTGCAATATAAAAGGAAAAACTTGAAATGTGGTCTTGCTTTTTGTTTCAACTTTCATTGTCGTTGTGACGAACTTGTACATTGAATCGAATAACAGGGAATGTATTTTTTATGTGTACTTCCTTTTGACGTCGCTTCAGTCGCCTAGCTATCTTTCTGTAGAAATCACGCGTCGGGAAGAAGGACGGTGAAAAAGAATAAGCATTAAGAACGCGTCTGGTTGACAGAAGAGTTCGAAAGTCAAAGGTTGATGGTATTTGAGCTCTTTGTGCTTGCAATGGTTTCCATCTAGCTCGACCTGGTCTGCTCGAAATTAGTTTCCGCAGTGTGACTGGTATGTTGCGCACATGAAAGAAAATACACGTTTCTTTTATTTTTGGAAACTTCATAGTGCAGTTCCTGTTACGTTTAAATGAAGCTGTAATGGAATGTCCCACATGAATGTTTAAAATTCAACACTTGTAAATCTACGTACATCTATTGCATTCGTTTGACAGCAAAATCATGAAATAGAATTTTTATTTGATAGCGAAGGGAACGAACCGCTCTTTATTACAGCATTATTGAATGCAAGCAATGCAATATCGTAGAGATTTAATTCCGACGAGGTCGAGAGCGGACAACGGACTATAAGGATGTAGGTACAGGTTGGCGACCCAGCATAGTTACGTATGTTTGGAAGAACTCAAAGGGTCGGGTTTTGGTTATTAGTTGTTTCTCGTCGATTCCTCTATCGGAAAAACGTGAACCTGTAACGAGTAAAGCCATTACTCCGAAAAAAGGGTGGCGGCTTTGTAGTCAACAAACCCCTCCGTGTTTTTACACGTACACACACGCAATCGCGGATGACGACACGTGTGCGCAACCTCGAGTAAGCCATTCCCTCGTCGAAAAGATAGCTTTCAGAAAGAGCGAGTGGCATTCCTGCCTTTCAGGAGCTTTTAAGATGACCATGATCCGTGACACCAGAGTCAGAGAGCATCTGCTTCCTCATCCGCCTTTTTCGCCCGGAGGTCTCTCGCTCTATTTCGATCTCTTCCACTCCTCTTCCCTCGACTATCCCTCTCCCTAGACCCTCGGTTGCGTCGTTTTCATCCCTCTTCACCATCTTCCTCTCTAGCCCTCTTAAACCACTATAAACCGTCTTCGACACCGAACAGAAAGCAAGCACTCGTCTACGGACGACCAAGTACGCGCAAGTACCTAAACGCGACTATCAAAAGCTCTATTCGACTTGCTCCGGGGCTGAGTGAATGTCTCTCTTTCTGTTTTTCATTTCTCTTACTCACTGAGACATCGCCAAACAAAATTGATGTATTTGGTATTTCATTTTAAAAAGTTTGATTCTGCCTCAAGTCCTTCGGCGACAAGGAATTTTATACGGTTCCCGATTGAATCGTGTCTTCCGAGAAATGTTTTCAGAATATTTCTGCGGGTTCGTGCAGTACAAGGGAAACGTGGATCGAGGAAATATTCTATTCGAAAAGAACACACGTGACTGTGTACACAAACCTACAACTTCCGTGTACAAAACAGCTATCGCGATTGTTTTCTGAAATAGACGAGTATACAGTCGTACACCCAGCTGTTTGCCATTATTCTTGCGACTACCATCGTTTTATCGAGCAACACGGGGCTGGTGAATAAATTGAATTCCGTTGGCGAATCTCTTTCATCGTTCATTGCAATGTCTGTGCTTAATCTTTTCATTTTATTCATCGCGCTGTCAAGAAACATCTTAGCATAACTTTATAAATTACTCTAGCATGTGTACAACCATAAATTCTTCGTTACCTTCTCAGCAACTGCTTGCTGCAAAGCTGATAGCAATAGGTGATGCGAAACAACGGAAAACGAGTTAAAGCAACAAGCGTGTAAGCAATCAACTCGATCGTTTTATGCAACGGCTACCAGGAAATACGCGAACCCGTAATTGTTGTTCGCGATGAACAGCGAAAAATCTTATTTGCAATTCGTGAAGCCTTAATTAATTTTCAGTGGTGCACGGTTACACTGAAACGAGTACTATCGAATTGGGTAGGGTGTTCACCAGCAATGAGCATTACGCGAACAGGACGATCGTATCCTTTTTTTGGCCGACTATCGGAACGCACAGTGCACGGTGTACACGATGAGCCCCTTTCACCCCTTTTCGTCCCATCTCGTCCCGTTTCACCCTACCCGCAGCTTTTCCTCCAACATCTCCACCTCCTCGGGAGGCTTTGCAGGCTGCGCGTCCGTCGCCGCGCCGTTTGCTCGTCTTCTCCGTCAGTGTGCCGTCCGCCGTCGGTCGAGGACCACGTGTTCCTGCGTTGCGTCGAGCTGCTCGTGCGCGCCGCTTCTACCCCTCTATAATCTTCATCGCAAAGTAATAAAAAAAAAAAAAAAAAGGACGAAAACACGAAAATAAGCAACGACCACAATCCTTTACGTCTTGCACATTTTTTTGTCGCGTGTGTTTGACAGTTCTACGATACGAAGGACTCTGTAAAGTGACACGAGGTGGTTGTTTCGGGCACGTGCCGAATTCTCGTGAATGACTAGGAAAGAATTCTCCAACGACCGGGCTGGAACGACAGAGGTGTGTGAAGTCTGCAGATTGATTTTTTAATGCTAACCTTTTAGTGAAATAGACGCACCGAAATTTGAGTAGCCACGAGAGGGAGAGAGAGAGAGAGGAAAGGGTACTAACGTCTACGTGAAGACTCTAAGCGATTCCTCGCAAAGCGCGCGAAGTTAAGAAGAGCTATGTCGGCATTGCTATGCCGGATTTTTATTGTGAAATGATCGAAAGTTACAGTGATCGCGTGATTTAGTGACGGCAGGGTTTACTGAATCTTTGCGCGGATCGATTTCGGAACGTTCGCGGCCATTGGCAGGCCAACGCGATTACAAACCTCCATGCTCTCATTGTCTCGTTGCTTGGACCTATTCCAGACAAACCGAAAATCTGTGGTCTCCAAGCGTGATCGAAGATCTCCGCAGTGCTTCGGTTTTTATTCAAACCTGTGACTCTCGGCTAAGAGGATGGACCAGTACACGTTTGCGACTCGTTAATTACTTGACTTCGCTCAAAGGACTCCGTGAACAATGATTCTTTGGCATCTCGTACGAGTCGTTTGAATGTTTCCAGTGACCGCGTGGAATCTCGAAATGGCACGCAAAAATCGATGCTCTGCTCTCCTGATCGGTCCTTTGCCATTCGAACGTGACTGCTCTCTCCCCTAACCACTTGCTGGCTGGCACCGAAGGTTTAGGACGATCTGTGGGCAAAAGTTCAACAGTTCTACGCGGGTAGTCTGCAAGTGATAGTGTTTGAGAATCGAATTCGAGCAACGTATATGCGGAAATTTCTTTCACAGACTTATTGAAAAACTGGCTAACTGCAGACCTCTGCATCGACTCGAGTTTACAGGGGTTCAGAGAGTTGGACCTAGACTTGGATAAGGTCGAAAGACACCGTTCAGGAAAATTGAATCACAAGGGGGTATTTTCTGAAGAACGGTGGTCGTTGATGCGGTGAATTCTGTGGTGTCTGCGGATGCACCATGGACGCTGGCGATTGCGGGTATGATGCCCGTCGTTGGAGGCTACTGGCGGCAACAGTGCGCGGTTAGATCGAACGGGTGGCTGGTTTTTTAGCGAAGCGCCAAGGCTAGTACGCGTGACCCACGCTTCAATAACGGTCGTGGAGTGGATGAAAGGCAGGAGGAAAAAAGAAGGCAAGGGTGGATGCGGTGTAGGGATTATGGTACCCGGCGGTGGATGCGGTGTCGCGATATAGCTTTAATTAGCGTTTAACTGGAGAGAAAAAACACAAGTGTTCGGATTATAGAGGCGTTCCAGAGAACCTGTGAACATAAATGTACGAAATCGAATGCACGCGTGAAACACTCTCCTCGAAAAGAGATTTTTAGGTTCTAGCTAAACGAAGAAGGAATAGCTACATGATACGCGAAGGATGTCCGGCAGAAAAAAGTTCGCAATGATCGTGAATGACGCGAAGACGTCGGATAGTGACGCTGATGTGCAAGAGGTTGCTAGTGAGTATGGTACCCCATGAGGATGACTTAACGCGACTCGGCCGTGTGAGGGTAATAACTGGACCGACACCTTGGTCCTAAGCGATTGAAGCCGTTCTCCTCGCTGGTCTTCGGTTCGTCTCCGAGTGCTGGGATTCTTGAGCAAAGTAACGAGGAATAACGAGAGAACATGTGGAGTGTACTGGTGTTGTTCGTTGGACTAACGAAGGCTGTTTCCTATGTCGCTGGGATCGCTTCCACCGACGAGAAATCGGGTAAGTCCTCTTACTCTTCTTTCTACCGTCCGCCTTTTCCGTCTCGACCTATTTCGCATTGTTCTCCTCGGGTTGAAAAACCAGTTGAAACACTAGTTGAAAAACGCCCAGAACGTCTCGATCTCGGGTCCCTTTTCAGAGACACGAGCATAATTCGTCGCTGAAATGTTTTCAAGGAAACTACTTCGTTGCTTTTGTCTAGAGCTCCAGGTGGTAGATGTATCTGGAATCGAAGTCCATTGCAATTTTTCGCGCACGGTACGCGAATCATAAATCAACGGAAGCACTACCAGTCGGTGTTTATTTTGTAGTGCGCGAGAAACCAAGGCGTAAAAAATGTCGCGTGGAAGATGGGTCTGACGAGGTAACCGATTTACGACCGATTTCGCTCTTCCAACGACGATATCCGGCTGCCGACTTGGACCGCGGGAAGAAGGTCGGCATGTATTCCCTAGGTGTTATATAATGTACCAGCTACACGTACACTCGTACCCGCATTCCCTGTACTCCCAAGGTGACGAGATACACATCTGCGCGCAAACGTTCGAGTGCAGCTGGCTCTAATCAAATTTGACGAATACGTGGGTTTGGATTTTCCACCGACCGAGCTAGACATTGATTTCGCTGGTTGACGCGTTCTGGGACGCGTTCAAACTCACTGCCTGCGCTCGTTCTAGCTCAATTTCGATGGATCTTCGATTAGTTTTGCACGAATTACCACCGTTTCATGTTTCGAGGTGTAAAGCGTGTCTTGATGGAAAAAGGTCTTCGTGATCTACATGTATGGAAACTATTCAACTCGTTTCTCTTTTTCTCGAGTTGTGCATAACGAATAAGAAAGTGTAGAGAAGTGTGTTTTTCTTCGACGTTGATACTCTTCACTTTCGTATCGTTCTATTTTGAACCTACTCGAAATTCGTGTCGATCTGAACCGTCACGTATCCTTTCGGAAGCGGAATTGTTAAGCGATCCCGATGTAATGCGTTTCGAGATCCAAGTCGGCGGAAGTTTCTCGTTATCTCACGATTGAAAAGTTCATTTCGCCCGACGGCCGAAGTGCTGGTAATCAGACTCGGGCCGCTTGTCCTTTGATGCGAGGTTCGTGCATTGTCTTCGACACGGAAGTTTCCTGACTTGGAGCAACTCCGTACAACAGCGCCGGGAATTCGATTAAAGCCAGCTGTGTCTCGAGGGTGACTCCACTGGTCGATCAGGGCGATCTCTAGCTTTCGCGATCAAGGACATTCCAAACGTTCGTGGCTGCGATTCCTAAACTTTTATTTTTCTTCCTTGTCTACGATTTCACCTTGTTAGAAAGTCTCTTTTGATGCATTCTGCGTCGCGGCGCGAGTGCGCACGTAAGAATTGACAAGAAAGTTATGCAGTCACGCGGACAGGGGTTTGGAAGTTAGCCGGTGTAATGAGCGAAGCCCAGTCGCAAAGTTTCGGAAGTGAAGGGATTCGGGTGTAAGTTTCGCCCATGCTCGAAGTCCGTTTATCGAAAACTTCGGGCACGTTTCGCGATTCCGCGATGTGCTTCGAAGATTGTGTGGCCACGTGGAATATTAGTAGCGCTTTCGCTACTGATCTCTCTTCGTTCTCTTAGTCTCGAGGCTGCTTCTTCTGTCTCGCTCGCAGCTTCTCCGCGCCTATCGCATTTACCACGATTGCGCGGATGGATCGAGCTCGTTATTAATTATTGACATCGCAGCAGTAACTCGATGCGATAATAACAATGGAAAATATGATGGCAGGGAGGATATACGCGGTGACGGTCCGTGCACTCAATACACAGTAAATATATTCCTGTAACACAACAATTATCGACGGCATCGTTTGTTATTGCAAGCACCGTCGCCCGTCATTTTCAATCGAGGAGTATCATCGATAAAGTTATCTGCGACAATAATGAAGTTGTTCCAAGGATTTTGGAATTACAGTCTTACGCATACATGAGCTGACATGAAAGTAGACAAAGAATTCAGACACCAGAATTCTGCGACTTTTATTGTCTAGTTTTTATCGAGTGTAATACCAGGTTATCCTATGAAAGCGACACAGAGTCACTACAATGATTTTTATTAAAAAACTACTTGGAGAGCAGCAAAGGTCGATTTTCTTGGTGTTGCGGGCTTGTCAGATGAGAAGAGTAGAAAATTGTCGCGTATAAAAGCATATAGAGGTCTACACGAACACAGGAGGATCTGTGTACACAAGCATCGACGCGTTTTGCTGGAAACTCGCAGCAACCTTGCGAAGAGGAGCCTAGCTTCGTATCGAGGGCTTGTCGACTTTTCTTTCTCCGAGAAGGTTTAACGAACCGATCTGCCGCAGTTTCCATTCCTCGCCCGGACTTGTTCGTCTCGCTCTCTGGCTTCCTGCCGTCTCCTTTACCCGCGCACCCTCATTCGCTTGCGCAACCTGTTTCCTAGCGCCGACTCCTTCTCGCTTATTCCATTTCTTAATTTGCTTCTACCGCTACGGCACGTCGCGTGCTTCCCTTTCTTTATCCCTCTCTTTCTCTCTATTTTTTCTTTTTTCTCCTTTTTCCTCGCTGACGTGGCTTTTCTTTCATCGCATCTGTACCTTCTCTTATCGATAACACCTCTTTTCCCCCCGCTCTTTATCAATATATAGTACCACAGGCTAGGGAGGAGTACGTTCATTGTTGGTTTTATGCTTCATGCCTCGTTACGATATGTAAGTTTACGATAATACGTACCATTTACGTGCCATGCGCAATTGCTATGTTTAGAGATTCCCCGATTTCCCTTGACACTTTTTTTGCTACCCTTTTCTATTTTCTTGCCCTTTATGCATTTCGCGGTACTCGACCTCGTGTCACTAATAGCGTATTTGATCTCTTACTCATACCTTTAAAAGCTTTATGCCGTTTCTATCGACCGTATTCGCCTCGAAAAAATTCTCGCACAAGAAACACGCGTGATGAAAAATTTTAGTGTACACCCTCTAGCAATTGAAAGCGGAGCGCGACCAGAACTCGTTCGAAACGATTGAAGCTTATGCTATTTAACATAAACCTCAGAGGTAAGAGGAAACGTGAAAACCTTGCAGCGTTTCGGCGCTACGCCCGGCGTAAAATTCTACGGGAGAAGAAAGTAAATGTGGTGGTTTTTTAAATGTTGCATCCCAAAAAAGTTGAATCGTTGTTCTCAGGATATTTGAAACAGTGACATTTCTACTGCGAGGAAGTCATCACTTTTGGACTGTAAATTTTGTTGATCCAATCTATTTGGGTGCAAACTCTGGATTTACCCGTAGGTATTTGTATCGTAACTGAAGCTTCATTTAAAAGTAAATATCCTTAGACTCAGACAAGTATGATCTACTTCACTCCTGTGTAAGCTTATGCCTGGACCAAGACGTGTTATCTTCGGACCCCCTGGCGACGCTCAACACTAGATCCATTTATTTTTTTCCGCCAGTCCTGTCTGCTGTATAGAAAGTATAGTATACAAGGGTGCCGTCGCGTCGCTTCGCTCTCAGAACACGTCGAATTCAGTATTTCTCAGCGTATCTTAGTACCGACTGCCTTCGTCCCTTTCCTTCCTTAATGTTCGCGGGATACATCTCGGGAATTTAAGCTCAATCCTGTCGCGCCGACAGTCACAAACGAACGTCCTGTAACTATCAGTAGTGTTGGCGTTCGGACTGTGGTGCACGTGGAGGCGCTTCCTTTATGTTATATTGTACGTGGATGTGTCTTGATTTTGTGCTTTTGCCCTGTTGAAATCTTTCGTTCCCCTCAGGGCTGGGACAAGCTCCAGGACGACAGTTGTCATTTTCAGGAGTACCTTTTGTTAGTTGATCCACCCAGTATTTAGATCAGAAAGCAGTTCGATTAGTAGTATTAGGGTAATTGTAGTGTGCACTTTAGGGTGCTTGAACGGTGGCTTTTTTTTGGTGAGGTTCATGTACCTAGGTTCTACTGAAACGTAACTTAATTTTAGTAATTGTCTGATTACTGTATGGTCTGTTCATTACTTTTCTGATATCGTTTGCGGATTGTTAAAAAACTTTCAGCTATCGTTTATATTTGAGACAATGGATTCGACGCAATCGCCTTGATGATGAGAGTCAGTTCTCAGTTCGGGGATCGCATTGTCGACACACGCTATCTCGACCCCTAAGGATCGTACAGCAGGAGTTGACGCGAAGGCGGGATTGAATCTTGTTGGCAGAACCGATTTCGCTTCCGATGTGTTGTCTCGTGAAACGATTTCAGGTTATTTCCTATCGGTGATTTTCCAGGCTAGGAAAAGCGAATGAAGAGAGCAAAGGAAACTGAAAGAAGGAGAAAAAAGGGAATGGAAGCTACTAGTTCTATCTCGCTTCAACAGATGTGCTAGAAGATGAATTCTCTCCTCCTTCTCTCTTTATTCTTTCCTACATCATATTCGATATCTCTATATCTGTGCACAAAATAAACCAGTCACATGTAAATCAGTGTTCGTTTCACTAATGGTATTATCAGCCCTACATATAGAGGGTGTTTGATGACACGTGTCAGAAATGTTAATAGGTGATTCTACATGTCAAAATAAGACGAATATTAAGAATAATGAAATTATTTTTAAGGCTTCGTTCATGAGTTATTACTCGTGAAAAATGTGCGAAAACGATGTCTGACTTGGAAGTTGTTCTACTACTGGCGTGCATCAGCCAGGTCAGACGCAGCGATACCAGTAGAATGGGTTCTTAAGTCAGACATATATTTCACGCGTATTTTAGGTGTTTTCTCTGCAACTAATCAGTTGGAAACGAAGCGTAAAATGCAACATTCTTAGTTTTCCTCTTATTTTAGCAGGCCAAACCCTGCGTCGTAAGAGGAACCATATTTCGTGGTGTCGTCAACACGGCTTACTATTTAGTGCTATTATTTCTCACTTTAGTTGCTTCTCCTTTTCGGCTGATTATTTCGCTTGCTCGAAGTAGTATCTATTTCGTATTTGCTCTCGTAAGAAGGAATCATTATGCGTTTCCAACAATACTTCAATTACTTGAAGCGGTTCAATAAAAACACGGAAGTACCGGGTCTTGAAACACGATCGATCATTGATTCTCCTTCTGTATCTCCTCAATACGTTCCTAACGGGAGTACAGTTTTTGTTCGTAGCTCCATGGACTTGCCGCATTCTTCGGATATTGGAACAGAGTTTTCGGTCTCTTTCTAAGAATCTTACTCGGATGTCATTTGGGACCAGTTTAGTGGCTCGTTTCTCCCGATTTGGTAACAATGCCACGGACGGAGATTCATGGTCAGACCCGGGACAAGAAAATAAAAACATCGCCGTTGCCTTCGACAGACGTATATTCGTTTTCGCCCGATCGATCTATAACCGTTCGCTGACGTTAATATCGTTAAAGTACTCGTTTCCGATCAAACAGCAACTCGCGCCATTCATCGAACCGAAGAGAATGAAATCATCGGTTACTATGGAGATATCGTATCGCCAAATTTCATGCAATATTTATCTAATATTCTGTCAGCGTTAGTGCATATCAGTCGGTAATAAATTAACAAGGAAATTATTACAATACGTGTGCAAATATTTGCTTGGCACTATTTACCGTAACAGAAAATTAATAATTGACGAGAGTGAAGCGATGCATTATGTAATTACGAGTTATTCATTTCACTGGCCGGTCGCTGACCGTGTCGCTTGGGTTTCACTGACCATATTTTCTGAATCCCCTTGAGATTTTTCAAATTTCTTTGCCTCGTTGTCTGATAATTGGAAGAAAACTTTGGTCGTTCGGAAATTGCATTCGTGTCGTCGCATACGTCAGATGGACGAACATATTCAATGGAAAGGGCTACACACAGCGAGAGCAGCAAGCTTGAGATGAAAAGAACAAGACTGAGGGACGAATCGAGTACCTACCAGCTTCAGATACGAAGAAAGAAGAAAGTTAAAGAAGCGTAAAAAATACAAGCAACTTGAAATGTTTATTCTTATCAAGAAGGAACAAAATATATGTAGTTAATCTTCAGGAATGAATTCTTTAATTCGATTTCTCAAAGTGACAGAGGCGATAGATGTTTTACCGAAGAGAGTGTTAATTTGAAATGAATGTCAAGGTAGTGGTTCGAAATGTCGCTAGCACCAGTGGATAAGAACTAATTTAATCGAGAAAGGACAGCAACGTGGTTTCGTACCGATGACAAAAAGTCAATCGGATCGGAAGCGGCCGGCCGACGACAAAGTAAATCGCGCGATCTTCCAGAGGAAATTGGGTATCAGAAAGGGAGACAGAACGTCGGTGACCAATGGCGAGCCGTCACTCAACGTACCCGTGAACGATATATCAGTGTCGAGTGTGTGAAAGTGAGAACGCACAAAAGAACATGAGATCGACAAGGAAAATTCTGCAAACTAATGGATGACATCTCATCAAAATAATAATAGCACGTCGGAAATTACAGTTGTTTGTTACTTAACAAGCTACGCGATAGAATAATAATGAAGACACAGAGGAGTTTACTGATTAATGAGTCGCTTAACGAGCCTGATCAATGTCGGACGTTTTTTCACTTAATTTAAGTGAAGTTAATTTAATATGTAGAAAAAGACTGAGCAAAAGGATGGATCGATGCGCGCAACAGCATCCGGATCCTCTTAAGAATTATTGGCTCTGTTGATAGTAAAAGGTTCGATCTACGAAGGGCATCAGTATAAAGTCTGACTATTGTCGATGGAGTCACTCGTAATCAGTCTCCACTTTTGCTCGCGTTCTAAGCAGACTACCGTCACACCTACTTGCTGCGCGTAAGAGCGCTTAAAACACACCGGTGCCTTTATTACGACGTTGCGTTGGAAAATTCGATCACCGTGGAAATGTTCCATCGGCCGAGCCGTTGGATTATCGGTTACCATAAAGTTTAAATATTTCCCGGTTTTATCGAGTTATAAAGATTTTACGCGCAGCAGCTGCATTCTCCTGTGAGCAGCCCAGTGCCGTTCGACCGCGTTCCGTCTCCTTGCGTCATCGATCGCTGGTTCGTTAGCGACGATAAGCTCTCGATATTCCCCCTTTCTAACTGATCGGCTTAATGCTAGGTTCCTGTGAGTTACGAGCCAAGTCAAGAGCGTATATCGGTCTGGTCACGAATCGTCGCGTTTCTTTTCACTGGGCCAATCCTTAATAGCCTCCCGCGCGGCCTGTAATCGAAACGAAACCGTCGAGCAGTTTGTCCCGGATCGTTATCGGTGATGCAAGTGGTCGGAATGTAGGGTGAGCTGACTAATTTTTGAGTTACGCGGCCCAGTCATGTCAGAACGTTTTCACGTGTCGAGGATCCGTCTCGTATTTTTTCTCCGCGACGACGCGTTATCGCGCGTGTTCTCCGACAATTAACACGTGTTTTTTTCCTGACCGTGGTGCTCGGCCAATCCTCGGCCAATCCTCGGCCAATCCTCGGCCAATCCTCGGCCAATCCTCGGCACGATATCGATCGAGGAGGAGGCATGGCCCGAGTCGAGTCGGCCTAACGCGAAACGCACACCCTAGGATATCTGATTACATCGCGGAATAGTCACGAACCAAAGGTACGAGTCCGAAGACGTAGCACGAATTCTAACGACTTCATATCTCTGCCCCTTTCTTATCTGACTTAATAAGTTGATTGCGACGTCTTACGAGAAGACCAATGATTGCTGAAACGCGCGCCCGCGCGGAAACGTTTGCGACGATCTTGATTCGGAGCGTAATCAAGCCGATTTACGCGCTGCTCGATTAAGGGGACGTAAATGTTTTTGATAGTTAAATCAGGTTTCATTTTGCTAGCAGCGGCGCTGTTGGCCAACGGACGACTAATTTGCAATTATGGGAGGGCCTCTCGTTTAGAGTAGGCCGATGACCTACGATAATCTTGAAAAATGACCGGAGAGTCGTGTAATAGGTAGTCATTGTTCGTGGTGATAACACGACAGATACGGTGTTCTGTTTGAGTCGATATATCCCCGCAGGATTCTTGCGTGCCTATTCGCTCGTACTGGCTCCACGGGTCATCCATTTGCCAAATAGATGACTCCTTAGGGACTGATGATTTTACCGAGGTCTCGATTACGCCCACCACCGTCAACGATTCAACCTTTTTGCTAGTTAATTCCCCAGTTTTGCTTACTTTCCGCTAAATTATAGCGCGACAGTTAACCTAAACGTGTCGAATCGATCCATTAACACCGTTTTCAACGTTTGTTTCCAGTTATTTCATCGCTCTGCGAAAAATGAACAGCGGAGAGGAAATTCGGGAGAATGTTTCGTTCCGGTAGATCCTCCTAACTAACTGAAAAAATGCGAACGCGCACCAGTCGGATGTTAAAAAGTAGACCAAGCTTCCGAGGGAACCGTTTTAAAGTTTTAATCGTGCTTCACGACTCGTTAACTATCAGCCATAACTTCGATTTCGTCGAGCGTACGGTTTTCCTCGCGACCTTTCACGAGGGAAGTACTTGTTCGGACTCGATGGAACTTTCTTTCGTAGGACTTTCAAAGTATAATGCACTGATTTTCCATGACAGCATGAAATGCCTCGCGTTCCGCAGTTTTATGCGCGGCAAATATTATAATTGTCTACTGAGAGGGTTCTCAGAGTTTCCACGTCGCAGCACTTTCACGAGACTCGATGCAGAGTGGATAAGAAAATCAGTCAGGAACAGAGTTGCGGAATTCTGTTTTTAAGGAAGGCTCGTCCTCGCTGCAACTCCATTTCCTTCCAGTCCGTGCAACCTTCTTCCCAACGCAATTGCGTCTCGCTTATTTTTCGCCAACGTTCCCGGATTCTTTGCTCAACTACGACGAGATCAGGCAAGAAAGAAAGGATATGCGTAACCGAAAACAACCTGGAGGGAGAGAGGAGGACCGCCTTGCTGACGAGAAACGACTGAATCTATATTACTTTCCCTCGAAGCTCTTCGGGAACGATTCCTCTGTGGTTCTTTCGCTTGGAACTTTTCCCTACGACTCTTTCTTTCTTCTGATCTGCGTTACAAAACTGAAAAGAACCATGTATTCCTGCGATAGCTGTTTGAAATTTTCTCTGGAGTTCCGATCGACCAAAACGTATGGTCAGACATCTGCTAGGGAATGTCTTGGAAACTGTGACTAAAGCTGTCTTATTAAAGGTTATTTAGTTGTTTCGTATATTTTTCCACTCACTTGAATGGAGGAACTTGTCGTTTCCATACTCTCTAGCTATGACTGTGATCCGTAAGTTTTGGGGAAATGGTGGAATTCGAACGCAAACGAGTCGACCGCTAGGATTTGCGATATATACGAAAATGTGGGCTGCCCAGAGAGGGAGAGAGGCACGGAGAGGGAGTTGTCGACCATGAATACGTCGTTTCATAGGTGCGAATTATTCATGATGCGTAAGCACGTACCGTTTTCGATGGATCGATGTTGACGGTGGTAGTCAAAGCCGACGTAATGTGAATCTGGTAATATCAGACTCTGCAGTGGTGGTCGGCGTTCGCCGGATTGGAACATGGAATCGGCGTTTCCTACTTGGCTACGACGATAACCACACGCGCAGATTGATATTATAGAGACTGCGATATTAGCAATTGCATCATATGACTTTACGTTACATAGATGCTTGACGAATGGTTGACGTTCAACGAGTCAGAAATCTTGCTTCGGTAGAAACGTGTCAGCTGATTGTCGGTTGCGAATCGACTGAAATGCCATTATCGCCGGCTCTAAGATTCGAGTCCTAATTGAGAAGTAAGAGATGGAGGAAAAGGAGGTTTCGGATCGGTAAACAGGCGCAAATGGAAATGGCAAGTAGTTCGTGGGGTAAATCGTGCGGGTGAAAGCAGGTAGATCGGTAATGGAACAACATTCGCGACGCATGAACGTACAGAGGTGGGGTCACGTATCCGTCTACATTACGCTGCATAATTCATGGGGTTGTCATAGACGCGAGAGGTGGATAATGGCTTAGTACTGACCGTGGTCCCATTGTCTATGGTTAGGCGGCGTCAACCAACTTGGATCCGGAGGATGACGATTACGATGTGGACGACACCGTCGTCGACTCGTCGTCGTCGAATGTCCAGGATTCACGCACCATGCAGCCCGTGGATTACTCGGCTCCCTGTCTGTTTGCACAATGCGCTATATTCCTGTATTATTGCGCGAAAACTCGGGAATATGACGTATTTGTGTCCCAACTGGGACCTCCTGGGGCCTTTATAAGCTGCTTCAGTGAGCATTCGCTATTTAAAAACCCTTCTGAGTAGAGGGAATTTGTTTTTCGTTTGTCCCATTTGAAATTAAATCTTCAATCAAGCCAATTTCGAATCTTTTGATCATTGATATTGCTATAAAGAAGGCTCGTGGGGAGGAGTATTATGCATATCAGGTATAATCGTGATCCAGACACGGAGGACGTTAGTCGATTTTATTCTTCCGATGCAACTCTATACGCAGCAGAATATTTTACAAGAAATATTCTGCGATTTTCGACAAGTATTTGCACATTATTCCCGTTTGTATTCGGCCGTCCTGGTGAATACATTCGCTTGCGCTCTCCCAAGTATTTCGAATGAGAGTGCGTTTCATTCCATTTCCTCGAGTCTATCATTGATGAATTTCTACCGGAAGGTCTTGAGCTCGTTTTGATGCGAGGGGAAATAAAGTTTAACTTGAAAAACAGCTGAGTATGTTCGTGAAGTTGACCGTGAACGATCATTGTGAAATCCTCGATTCACAAACAATCGCACGAAAATTATGCGCTGCCGCCAAATGCCGAATAAAATTACCGGAAATTCTCGGCCTCTGCGCCGAGAAACAGCGGTGATCGTGGCCGGTTTCTATTTTAATACGATTTAATACGAACCTCGCGCGATGGAGCACAGTTAATTGCGATTTGTTCGCTGAATGCGGGACACTCGTCCAACTAATTTCAACTTCTGTGCATCAAACGTGTCGCTGTTGCCCCATCGAGCTTTCTTTCCCTCTTCCTCTCTCCTTCTTCCCTTCCTATTCCTCTGTTTCTGAATATTCTATTTTTCTCTATTACCCATCACCACGTTTCGCCTGTGAATCATTAATTTTGCAATCTCGTCACGTTGTCTGTTCCTGCATCCTTCTCTGTCAATTCGTGGCATACATCGAGGACGTATTCAATCCTAATTTCCTTTAACGAAGTGGCGACGTGTGTACAGTTTTACATGATAATGAATGAGTAACTTACTGGAGCTTAATGATCGTTTATATTGTATAAGATAAATACACTCATATGGAACTCCAGTTGAAAGCGAATTTGCGAAATGAATGTTAATTTGTTCGATCGAGCTGCCAACAGCTGGGACAACAGCAGAAACAAAAATTTAATAATCTGATCTCTTAGTTGAAAATCAATGAAGTTAAATCAGATTTCGCGTCGAAATTGACACAGAAAATGAAATCAACGGGAGAACTAATTGCAAAAACCGAAAGAACTGTTCGTCATTACCGCTTATTTCGGCGCAAAATTGACACTGAACGCGTATTCATGGCAACGTTTGTTCACCTTCACGAATCGATTCTGCTAAACGCCGTAATCGAATCAGATACGATGTGAAATTGTTCTTGAAATGACGGAAGTTGTATCATATTATACAATGGTTTTCCTTTATTTGCGTCATAGTGAAGAATTGAAAAAAGAGTATTGCCCGCGATAGAGCATGTAAGGAGGACAGTGTGGAGCAGTCTGAGGACGAGAGAACGAGGTCGTAAGATGCTGGCTGGCACTCGCAGTTCCCGAGAACACGTAGAAACAATAGAGACCGAGACACACGATCACCTCCTCCACGGAACCCAACAACATAAACACATACACATATATACCAAACTTTTGCCTTTCCCTATGAGCACGTAACCGCGAAAGAAGGGAACTGGTCTAGCTTGAAATTTATGAAAAATGATCGTCGATTAAGTTTAGTGGAGTGGAAAGAAAATCTTTATTGTTCGACGGTTGGAAAACTGTGGAGGAAAAGGACAACTTTAGACAAGCTTTGCTCAAGAAGAGGAGGAAAGGGGAGGAAAGGGGAGAAAAGGGAAAGGAACGAGAAGGATAAAATACGTGGAATGCAACACGCGGTAACAGTCCAATAACATTTTATACACTCTAAAAAAATTGTTCTTTTAGAATATTTTACTGTTATTACTTTAAATGCAGCATCCCTAGTAGTCTCAAATAGATACTAGCAAATGGTTTATTTGCATACGAGTGAGAAAGATGTGTAGAGTCAACGAGTTTTAATGAATATTTCCCTTTAGACCTCTTTGATATAAGTTATAGGTATCGTTTTATTTATCGCCCAACTACGCCGGACTAATATATACGCTATGCTATTGAGTAATATTTATATATTTAACCGTGTCTATCGGAATTTATTCTAACAGAAAATTTATTCTGGGTGTAAATCATAATTCTTTCTCTACGTATAACTGTGTTGGTGTACGAGGTTGCGTGCAACAGCAGGGGGTCGCGTCGATGTCTCTTCGGTCGAGGCGAGTGGAAAGCTCGCGATGAAAAGTACTTGTAAAATGGTGTCGGAGGGTGGCACCGTTACCTCCGTCACGCCTCAGCCCCGGTAATTATTCACAGTCTCTTGACCAAGGCTAACCGAGTGTGGATTTCCGTGTAAGACGAGGGTGGAATTGTTTTCCCGACACCCGATGCCATCTAGGCTCCGACGTCCCTTAACTCGATACTGTACTAACGACCGTTATTTCTCTTTGACCGTTATTCCCCTTTGCAAGGGGACAGCCGCGGAAAATTGTACCCGCAGTACCTACGTCAGACGGCGAGAGGAAGAGCTACCTAGAAATCGATCTGCCGAGAGAAGAAACGTTTCTCTTTCGAAAGAAATTCGAGAATTGCTTTTGAATCCGCGATTTAATCCTACCGACGTACGATCGTTGCTACGCTCGCGCCCGCCTGATTACGTTCTACTTCGATTTTAGATTCCCCTAGAATAATAGGGCACCCTCTTTTTAAGGGTGCTGCAGCCAAGAGGATAACGATTACGTTCTATTCTTTCTCAAGTATATAGGTATGCATTTCTTCTTATTCGTTGCATATTTACGAAGAAGCGCATCAAAGTGAAATTGCAAATGACATCGAATTATTCAATCCATCATTGTTCGTTTCATTCTTCACAAATTCTCGCTTCTCGCTATCAGAACAAGGAAGAAGGGGTGGACAATGTTTAATGGAACATTAGAAGTAACTTTTTTACCACAGATTTTCGCTCTCCGGTTTGCATATCTTTTCTACACGATGACTGGTCACAATTCTATAGCCAATCTTCTGTTTCTTTACAGGATTTCAAATCTGCTCTCCTGTTTTCTCCGTTCCCTTTATATCGTCTCGTTTCGTCTCGCGAAATACATATTTGGTGTACGAATACAAACCCTCCTCTGTTTCATCGCGAAGAACTATGTTGAGTTTTTGTAACGCACGACAGACAGAATATATTCCTAGCTTATGGAAAATAACCAGCTACTGAGGCAATTAACGGTGTTGCCATGCATCCAAAATTGATTTGAAACACAATATCCGGTCGAGAGTTTCATATCAATTAACACTTTACGCTTGACGAACACCTCTCGTTACAGGTACAATTCCAATCGAGTTCGTTTACACTAGTTTTGGAAAATTCGATTTTCCTTTACTTTTGATCCGGTTCGATAGCTATGATGGTCGAAGTATATTGATATGTTTAGTTTAGGTTTACGAGGATTCTACGCTGTATCTTGGAATCTCTTTTTCTCCTTACGAACTCTGTGACGTCTTAAGATATTGTCCATAGAAACTGTTCGACTTACGATATTACATCACCTGTGCTAAACGTGTTAAATTGCCAGTTAGGATCGTTCGAACGAGCTTGTTAGGTCGATGTAAGAAGAGAGGAGAAAACAGAAGAGCTATAGCTGAACCTTTGCCCATAGACAGAAGCTAATTTATGTCGCGATCATGTAAACAGGATGGATATATCAAATTCATTAGGATGCCGGGATGTATGAGTGTGTGTACATCTAGTTATGAGTGTTAAGGGTTAGTTATGTGCGCATACCTGGCAGGATGTGTTTATAGAAGGCAAACATAAGCTCAGAAGGGGCGCATGTTGCAGACCAAATCAAACGCGTCTTAGAAAGCTCCTCGTAAAGGCGAATATCGTATCTACAGACAATATCGCGTGATATTAACCATGTCGAACGTATAATGAATTTGTTTGTGTCCAAAGGAACAGTGGAAAACTTATCAAAAGGCTCTAAACATCCTAATCACCCTGGTTCGTTGTATTTTATGGAACTTGCGTCGTATATCTTTTTTGAGCTTAGCCGGTTTCTTTTGGTAGTTTGGCGAATGGCGCGAAATGAAACGAAACGAGCTCTACGTCTTCTCTTTCGAAGCTGTAAGCAGGTGTTCGAGGACGGAAGTGCACTTTGGGAGGAGCCGAAGTGGCCGATCCGACGTGATAAATATCGATTAAAGTCAAATTACTGAGCGGATTCTATTCACGCGTGTATTCTTCTCGTGGGACGCGTCGATCGTGAAAAGAGCAAGGAAAGATAATTCGGTTAACGGAAATACGTAACGGTCTCGTAAATGAACGCCTTACGCTAGAGCTGCTCTTATCGGAAACGTGCCTGCTGGAGAGCAGAAATGAAATGAATTGCAGTCGAACCAAATAAAATGATGATCGAGTACAGGCAATTATATCTAATGTCAATTGTGCCTAGGAGAAGGAATCCATGAAATGTTTCAGAGGAAAGTGCTCGAGAAAATGTAGTTTACCGGCACGTATTGCGACAAGCTCGGCGGTGTGCATGGAACGAAAAGGGGGCGTTGAAGTTTGCGAGCGAACAAGGACGAAGTTTGTTTCAAGGAGCGTTGTCTTCAGGACGAAAAAGCCGCTGCGTTTATTTGCGAGCGCGTATCAAAACGAAGGCGACGATAAAGTACGTAACGGTCGTTGAAAATGCAATTTAGCAAGCAGAAAACGGTTATCTCTCGTTTGTTGCAACGCTTCATGCTCGTTCCAAGTCCTGTAAAGCTGGAGAAAGAGAAAAGGATCGAAAGAACAAAAGCCGAGGCGGTGAGAAAAGAAGCGGGATGAAGATCGTTAGCGGGCGGATACAGCTGCGGAGGTCCTGGACGGAGGACGGTGCGAAGAATAGAGGCGCGAGGGCGAGATAAGCGTTTACGAGACGAATGCCTGCTCAAAGAACGATTTCCGGCAATCTTTCGAGCCCTATCTTCGCGATCACACAATTTTTCTGTCGCTTGATCAGTCGTTTTTCCAGCGTAACGAGGACGATTTTGATACGCGAAACTCTTCGAATGGCGAATTAAAAGCCACGACCCGGGAGGGCATTTTCTCTGCGCGTTGTCTCCGTAAATTTGAATTTTCGCGTCGACGAGGTAGTGCTGCATTGTATTAAAATTCATTATATGGAACAACACAACAATGGTGCAGCAGCACGTAAAATGTAAATATATCGCTGTGCAATCAAAGTTATTTCGCGGCGACCGGTGTATTTGATACAATGACTGATAATTATTCATTGTAACGTTATCAGCGAACGTATGTATCGACGTTGCTAACATTTTCATATTTTTGACGAATCACGAGCTTGTTCTGCGAATCTCATGGCTCGTGGAATACCGCTTGGATCATAAATGAACTCATATATTGATCGATGTCTTGCACCCAACACGGCTTAATTTTAGTTTTCCTGCTTGACTTCACCTCGAAGGTATAAATATAGTCATTCCAATTTCGTTGCTGTCCGCGTGCGATATAGCACGTACAATTTAGCTATATTAAGACCCTAATTAATTATCGCACTGCTATCAGTTAAAACTAACCCGATCCTCTTGAAATTATATTCATCGGTCTGTGACAGATGAGCAAACGATAAGTATTTCGGATTAACGTAGGTAATATTTGAATGTATTTCGTAAAAAGGACGCCGTGTAACGGAAATACAAGGGTAATTTAGCGATTGGGTGTGTTTACCTCGCGGCAAGCGCCGTTGCAAGACGGCCGCGTGGAATCAGATTAAACCCCGAAATAGTTTGCGCGATTTAATCTTGGCAAAATACTCGGTACAGTGAATGGCAAGCTAGAAAAGCGAGCCAGAGGTGAACTAGATAAACATCAGATCAATTTGCCACTACAGAGTCTTTCCTACTTTTTCAAGTGTGCATTGCAGCGAAAGTAGATGCATATATGCATGCATATTTGGTTTGCAACGTCAAAATCGTTGGTTCATGCCGCGAGTTGTAACGCACATATTTTAGTGGCGACGCGACATAAAGCACGATTCGCCGCGCAACGTCGTGTGTGCATATTTGGTCGC
This sequence comes from Calliopsis andreniformis, assembly GCF_051401765.1. Taxonomy (NCBI): domain Eukaryota; kingdom Metazoa; phylum Arthropoda; class Insecta; order Hymenoptera; family Andrenidae; genus Calliopsis; species Calliopsis andreniformis. The sequence goes on from NC_135066.1 coordinate 968,810, forward strand.
AGTATCGCTGAAATTTTACTCGAAAATCGTGGCAAAAAGTGCGCTGCGATAAATTTCAAGCGTCGAACGCCTATTACATGGTGTTAATTAACCATTCCACTTTAGTGGACCACTGTAACGTACAGTCCTGTATCGTGTAAAAATCTGTATTGTTCGGAAAAGTATGAGGATAAATGAGGAAAAGGGGAAACAGTAAAAAGGTGCTGGTAGGGAGGTCTGGCTGAAAGAGGAGGGGGGATGGAGCGTTCGATCCTCGTCAATAGGGTGCACAGACAGGCGATCCAGAAGCTATGCTCGGTATCGAGCGACTTATCGAATTTTCACGAGGAGTTTGGCGACGAATAAATTCGAAATGCTTGAAGGCATCTTGGAGGCGGCACCGAGGGAACAGAAAAGTCGCCTGGTCTCTCTGCAAAGTCGTTGAAGGTAGGGTAGGTTCAGCTAAGGTCTGGCGTGAAATTAGCCGATACGTTATCAAGGGGCGAGGAGACCGGTAATGCGAGTGACTTTAATGAAAGCAAGTCTTTCTTTCCGTTCCTCTAACTTCATTCTGACTCGGTGCTCCCCTCCTTTATAACGCTTTTAATAATAACGACGATAGTGATGACGGTGATGACGATGTTAATAATGGTAATAATTACAGCTATTATTTTCATTATCAGTGGCAGCAATAGGAGCGCATTCACCGGGTGTTCATTAATTAAAAAGCCTGGAACCGTGAGCGGAGCGTAGAATATACGTATATAAACGTACGCACGCGGCGCATGCTGCAAACCGTAGATGTAAAAGAGCAAGGCGGTGCTGCTGGCCTGCGCACCGCTCTTCTTTTTACTTTTTTTAACCCCGCTTGTTTCAACGGTTTTATTAAAGTACGAGGGCCGGTCCGAATTAAAAAGTAAACTACCTACCCTGCCATCCCTGTTCGCTACGTCGCCCGGGTTCGTGTATGCGGCCCCGCAATACCAAACTGCTGCTGCTACCCTTCCACGACCTTCGGCCCTTTCGTCTTTCTTCTCGCTGCTCTCGTCGACCCCAACTTTCCTCCTAACAACCCTATAGTCCTTACGAATATATCCGAGAAATTCTTTTTACCTTCTCATGGAAACGGTAACAAGTTCGTTCCGTTACTTGTCCAGGAGCCTGATTGGAGAGCCCGAGAGATTGAAGAATGTGCTTTCTAGGAGGAATGTTCAAGCAGAAGCGTGAGCGTAACAGTGCATTTCTACCTTCTATGTACTTATGTATCTCTGTAGAGGAATATTCTCTGTTTGCCTGTAGGTCAGCAGTCACAGGGGTCGATACGCCACTATCACCGAAACATCGATGATCGGATCGATGCCGTCCTTTGACCGCAATCTGTGGCCGAACACGTTCCGATTTGACAATAATTACGAATTCGAAATTACAAATTTGGCCAAATCAGCGTGTTTGGCTGGACCGATAATTCAGGATACTGTGGCCGATTGTTGCGCGCAGCCGTTTGCGCTCTTGTCGTCGAGAGAAGCGCGTACTGGTCAAATTCGTGCTGCGATTACCCCGATTCCGTTTTTGCACCGATCCATTTTTACTTAGAGTTGCGTGTCGCGGTAACTCGTTCGGAAAATTAATGGGGTATCGACTGACGTTCTAGGCTAGCACGAGCAGCTTCTCCGCAACCTTTCAGCGGCGATGAAAGGTGTGCGATGGTGATCGATCTTCCTGGAAAATCCTACTTATTCCAGAGATGCAGAATTTCGTCCTCTTCGATTTCTCCATTAATGACGAGTTTTTAGGGTCAAAGTGGAATCAGTGGGACAGAATAGATTTATCGTTGTCGTCTTGTATCCTAAAGTGAATCTCACCGATAAAAGAGCCTATAGTTATCGTATGCAGTTCTTGTCGTAGATGTTGTCAGAAGGATCGCGAGCAGACCGCGACCAAAGTGAGGGTGCATAGGATGTTCGAAGCGTGGCGTGGTAGGAGTGGAACTTGTACCACTGTGAACGCATGCCACTGTCCGCTCCAATTAACTTTTCACCACTAATTTATGCGCCAGCTACTCCCTCTATCTCTGAGCGGAATTCTTTCTCTCTCCCACCGACCCACTGACACTCGCTGCCTGGTCGAACCAACCAACGAACGAACGAACGAATGAACAAACGAACGCCTACAACTCTACATTTTCCTGCACTACCATGCCTCCATGAACTTTTACAAATTTCCAAACTGCGACAACGTGTATCCACTTGAGGGGAATGTATGTGTCATCTAAGCGTGCTGAAATTTCATTACAGTAATATTAACTGATAATCTTACGTTTACCTGCAATACACCTTTGCCGATATGACCTGCAAATTTGTAGTCGACTTGTAATGTGAATCGAGTAGCGAGGAGGGAAAAGCATCGCGCAACTAACAGAAGGAGTACGTGACAATTAGCAACTCGGTCGATGTCTCCTTCATCGTTATTAACGTGGCTATAATTAACTAATTGATGACACACAGGATCGTTTTGTCGTCAGACCGTCAGAACTAACGCAACGTATTTGATCTGCGCTTGGATTGATCTCCCTTGCGCTAACGTAGCGACGTTCATCAGGATCAGCGACGAGTCGTATCGTTATGTTGGAATCGAAACAGAAACCATTGCTAAACGCACGCAAAGAGAGAGAAGGAACGAATGAAATGGACCAGGAGAGAAAGGATGAGAGGAGAGGGACAGAGGCAGAGTGGACTGGGTATGGTACGTTCGATACACCGACGTCGGCTCGTTCATGGTGGTCAGACATTTCGGTACTTGTTTCCCTATTAATATGCATGTCCTCGTCCTTTAGTCGTTGCACCCTCCCCTCATCCTCGGTCCTTGTTCTATTCGTCCCACCTCCGACCCGTGATACCGACGCTTCTCTGGCCCTGTAGCAGCTAGCGTTATCCATGAAATCCGCGCCCCTCTCTGCGGTAAAGCGACGCTGTTTCCTGTCCGACCAAATAAATCCACGACTACTGCGCTCGCTGCGCCGTTGCTCTGTAGCAAGTTCCACTGGTCCGGCTGTCCGCCCATACAAGGACCGTTACTACTCCAATACGGGACGATTGATTGAAAGTTTACCGAACGCTTTTTGCACCCACTCGATATTACATATCGCACTCGCCTCTCTTGTCCCATCGCGGCGCACAGTGGCGTGGCACTTCGTAGCGTCACCGAACAAGTTTGCTCAATGAGACTAGTTTTCTCTGGTCGGGGATGGTCGGGGACCATTCGACAAAATATTCTTTCGATACTTGCGTTCCTTCCCTCTCGCGAACAATACGATTAAAGAATTTTGGGAGACGACCCGAAGTAACGGTGATTTATTGAGAAAGTAGGCCAATTTTGCTGACTTTTACTCGGCCCTTATCTCTCGCTTCTTTTTCCGATGTAGCTCGTGCCAATTTTAAGCGTCTCGGTAAATTCCAACAAAATATCCATCGAATACAGGGTTCTGTCGAATGAAATTTCCATTTCTACTTGTCGATTGGTTGTCGACGATGCTCAAAGCATTCCATTGTCTCTCCATGGTGGTCGATACTCTTGAGGATCGGATATTCCGATCACGGAATATGAAGGGGAACGACGTCGATACGCGGTTCAAATTTAGATTACGATACAGTCGTGTAACACACTCAGCAACGGAAAGGCGAACCAGTTACGTAAGTACTGCTACGTCGGCAATATACGACATTCTAAAGTTAGCTTAGCTCTTCTTCGGATATTGATTCCCACGTTTCGAAGATGTATGAAATTTTCAAGAATATTGCAAGGAACGTATTCCTTGTCCCAAAGGAAGTAGTCAGTAACTCATGTATGCGGTTCGTTAACTTTACCGAATCGAAGGTGTTCCGTTGTTACACGCGTCAATGCTACGAAAGCTAATCGCAAATCGAAATATTTGTCGTGGTCGATGAAACGCGGAGAAATTGCATCGAAGAACGCTCGTTGTTCTGTTTACTGGCAAGCGTTTCAGGCGAAAATATTCCCATTGGGAAACACGAGTAAGGCCTGGCGTCAATTTCTATTGTAATTTTATACTACAATAAACGCGCGATACCCACGCGAACCGTAAAGTGATATGTTCGACCACATAGCCCGACAAGCACTAGCGCAACGTTGAACGATCGAGCGTCTTTGCATCGCGTCGACAGTTTTTTTTTTTTTTCTATGGTCGTTGCAGCTGCAAACTCGAAGAGTCGTTCAGAGTTCAGGATGAAAATTGTCTGCATACTGCAGTTGCACTATTCATACTTTGCCTTATTATTAATAATACAATCGCGTTAACTCTATGCATAGTATGGCCATCCGTTTCACGTGATTGCGAGAGAATACCTGATGAAACTTTTTTCTCACGTACAGTTAAAAATGTTCCGTTGAATTCGTAATCCGGAATTTTTCTCTTTTATTATTATACGCGGGAGAAATATTACACAAACTATTGTGCATTGTCATCGCGAGCTTTTTTCTTCATTTGCATGACCTAGTGAATGGGATTTTTGCAATATCGGTCTCTCACCGTATACGAAGGAAAATGCAAAAGTCGGCTCATTTTCGTGGCTCGTTTCGCTGCAACGTACGTATATCTACGAACTCGGTAAACGCGAACGTGTTCCTAATTTTCAACCGCGACCCAAGCATCGATCGAACGCGCTCGATATCCTCAGGATCACGTACTCGTAACTCTTCCTTAACCAACCCCCTCGATGTACACCGTCCTTATCGCGACCGCTCTGCTCGGCCCTCTTGGAAACTTGCATTAACGGCAGAACGTGTTGACATGTCGACCCATGGATGCTCGCAATAACACGATCGGTATTGGACACTAGACGCTGGATCTGGGTAGTCGATGCCAGTTAACGGATCCATCGAGAGCCATAGAACACGATTCTCCGCTTGAAATGCAACGCGACCTCTTTGCGCTATTTCGTCCATTACCTCGAGAATACTGTTCGCGCGCTTCTATATCAAGAAAAGCAAAGTTAGATCCGTCGTGTTCTCGTCACATGGATGTCAGTCATTCGAAAATCAAAAAATATCGTACAGACAACAAGACTATATTTTTTATATTTTTTCTGGAGCTCAAGATTTTTTCTAACGAATAAAAGGTTTGGGAAACAGAATGTTATTGATGGCGCAAGGTATTTTAAGGAAATGAAATTAGATTGCATGAATAACAATTATTTAACGACCGAGAGGCAGTTCTTGCGTTACGTATACCTACACGATGCCCGAAGCGCGTTCGGATATTGACGGTAGAGCTATTTCAGCTCTGAATGACTCTTGAATGCAGGGTACGGATCGGGTATCGTTGAATGTATGAACGGCGCGGCGCACGCTTCTGATGCTCGTCAAAACATCGAATTCGTGTTAACTTTTTCAAACTCGTGACCCTGGCTAACCGTTTTCTCATTTCCTGGGCTAAAACTCGATTCTTAGTGGATGTATTTATAGTACTTTCAGGCTGCTACTTTTCATTTATCGATGCAGGAGTCGGAGCATGGACGCAGAGACTATGCTTCCTCATACCTGGCTTAACACTCTCATTGGAACAAGAATAACAGGTGTTATTCATCATTCGTGGTTCATCAATCGGGCTATCGTTCTTGAATAATTAGTCATTGTCGGTGACATTTACACAACAGAACAATAGCTTCATTTTGCGCGTGAAAAAAGGCATGCTCATTCGTTCGCGATTGGCTACGTTCACGTGTTACTGTCAATCGGAACCCAGCGTTATATGTAGAGGGTACGCGTACGAGTCGTGTTGGATGAACTGTCATTCTCATTCGTTTCGTCGTTTCGGCATTGTTAGTCTTTCATTCAGAGGAGGAACTAATCAGCTTCTCGTATCTCCTTGTGTGAGTCCAATCAACGACTCTTTCTCACCCTCCTGGAGTAGGAGTAGGAGCTGAGTATTTAGTTGGCTGACAAAACGCGTAACGGAGATTGCTGCGGTATGAGGAAGAGTAGAGACACTGCAAGATCGAGGGGGGAAGAACAGAGTTTCATGTTTCACATCCATGTCACTTCGATGCAGCGATGCACGAAACTTTAGCACGAGCAATGCATTAATAAGAGGTATTTTACCATTTTAGTCCATTGTGCTATTTCGAGTTGTCCTTCAGTCAAATTGAAACTTTTCTAAATGACAGGGTAAATTGTCACTTCTTCCTCGTACACCGTGCTATCAACGTCGTTTTCAGCTCTAAAAGTACACGTATCCATTAACCTTTAATGTGTTTATATATAGGTTGAAGTGATTTGTAAATCGACGAGAAAAACGATTGTGAAATTTTAATATCCGATCGAAGCAAAGCCGAAGTATCTGCGTTATCCGAGTGAGTCATTTGCATGCCAATATCATGCTTGCGTTTGACGAATTTACGTGGTTTGAAAAGGGCGGAGGCAGAGGTGGATCGACGATGATGCGGTTCGTTGATAAACTCGTATTATAGTCAAGTTTCAACTTGTTACGCTGATTCGATGATTAAACATCGATGGTCGATGTTTCCCGTTCGTCTGTACGGACCGCGCATACACGTATAATAGCGGCACGTTTACGGGAATTTGCGTTCGGTATTCAATAATTAGTCTTTGTGCTTCGTTAGTGCGAGAAACATTAGTCTATATGCTGCTGCCGAAATTCTGCCCGATTGTTCCTCCTTTCGTCCCTTCCCTGCAGCAAGTTAGCGCTCTTCGTGGAAGCGATTGCTGGATATTTTCTCGATCGCGTCCCATCAATGAACAATTTAACGTACTCGTGGCAAAAGTCTCATCGATATCGGCTATACGACCATCAGACACGCTCAACAGCTCCTTATGGCAGCGGCTATCCCTCAAATACATCGCATGGTCCCGGACTATTAATAACTGCCCCTTAATTTATTGCAATTTCACATGTGGTCACGAAGTAAATTCGAAAGAAAATGATATACACTTGTGCCACGAACGATTTGTGTTCGTGATATTGAAACAGCGGCTCGCTTATTAATTGCATTACGCAATCCCATGGTTCTAATCGCACGAAAGGGTCTCGCCGTGATTGAATTTTCAGTCGGCGAAGGAATCTTAAAAACACCGAACTGGATTTCATTATCGTATTTTGTGTCAACGTTATCGATAACGTCGCAAAAGTCGCTGTGGGAGCATAGCGGAGTGTGCGCGAAATGGTTTCAATGCGCACGACTAATCGTGCAGAAGGGAATGAGAATGCTAGAAAGAATGGTTTCAAAGGGATGAAGAAAACGCATAGGTCATCGGTCATAAACGGCAGCCATCGGTTACGAGCGCGTTATGTGAGGTTACCAGTGTGTATGCAGACAAAACCCGGAACGGTTCAGTGGCGTTAAAGCTGTCCTTTTTTCCCCTGGACACGCTGATGTAGGATCGTGTGTGCCTCGATCACACGGTGCTGCGCTTTTTTATTGCCCGAACGAGCAACGTCCCCTGCGACACGCCCCCTAAGGTGGTAAAAGCACGTAGTCAGCTCCCTTTATGGGAGCTAGCCGTAAAGCGGAAAAAGAGGACAGCGTGGATAATTACTCCGGCAATAATGTCGCCTATGGAACGCAGTCCCGTTCTATCGGCTCCTTCCGTAAGCAATCTCATTTTCATATGTAACTTTAATACAGGTCACGCTATGCATATCGTTCGATAAAACGCTGCTCATTATTTCCGTTTCGAACAATGCGCCCTTACAATCAGAGTTATTCGCTACATTTTGACTTTGTCCTTTCAGCTGGGCAAAAATATGTTTTCGGTCTGAACGCAATAATTGACTCGCTGTCACAAATCGTTACGAGTGTTTCGAGAAATTACGTTTAACGATTCGTTTCTGTGTACCGATTATCAAGCAGGACAATCGTTGACAGCCCGCGATTGGGGATCGTGCGTTCGATTATTTTTCGTCGAAACGAGTGGAGGTTTATTGAAACTTGCCTGGTCTCATTTGTTTGAAATTAACGTGCGGCGTGGTTAAACAGTGGGGCCGCACGTGCGTTAAATATGCTCATTTGCGTAATTGCATCGACCGGATGTTCGAGCGTTCAAGGAGAGAGAGAACTGAATTTCCTGGTGTGTCGTTAGTTTCGGTTCGCGACGCTGAAATCCTACCGCAGAAAGTTTGCGTTAACGTGGAGGGTGCAATCGCTACCATTCCGATTTCAAATCCTTTATTGAGTTAGACCTCCTCGAGTGGCTTCGTCCAGACAACACGAATTAAGGTTGTCGACCATATTAATATGAGTATCGGTAATCGTTCTTTTCAATTGGGGGAAGAATTTACGCTGTCGAAGAAGAAATTCCCTGTCCAGAGGTAATCGGAGGAAGAGATAAGAGGATGTAGAGGGGCAGGACGGAGTATTCCTGTCCCCATCAGGTCGGTAAATTAGTTCAGAAAGTAGTCGAGGCACGACCGCGAAACATAACTACATATACTAGACGTACAGAAGAGTTATTGGCAATTTATGGGGAAAGAGAGACCCAGTGGGAGGAGGTGATCGATGAAGCAATCGAACGGGCGCAGATTCACTGATAAAATTCCATCCGACGTCGGCAAGGCACGCCTAGAGATATTAAGTTCTCGACGAAACTGACTTTATAGGTAAAAGCATGCCAACCTTAAGAAAGGATAGAGAGAAGGTAAGAGGAAGAGTAAGAAGGAAAGAAGGAAGGAAGGAAGGAAGACAGGAAGGCAGGAAGGAAGGAAGGAAGGAAGCAAGGAAGGGCGGAAGGAAGGAAGGAAGGAAGGAAGGAAGGGCGGAAGGAAGGAAGGAAGGAAGGAAGGAAGGAAGGAAGGAAGGAAGGAAGGAAGGGAGGAAGGAAGGAAGGAAGGAAGGAAGGAAGGAAGGAAGGATGGATGGATGGATGGATGGATGGATAGGTGGATGAATGGATGGATGGAAGTAAGTAAGGAAAAGTTAAGAAACTCGAGAACTCAGCATCTTCTCCGCACAGACGAGCTGGAAGGAAGTCGAATGGAAGGTGGAAGGGATAAGGCGACACCACATAACTTCTACCGCATATTGGTCGACTCGAGGTTAGGAAGAGAGCTCGGTGGTTATGTGGGCGAACGAGCACGGTAGAGAAACGGGGGGTGCCATATCCAATATTATCGAACGAGTTCGAGGGACCGAGAGTGTGCATGGAGCTTTCGATGAGACCTAACCCAGCTAGGCAAGGGGAACGCTGGGAAACTCGCAGTTTGACTCGGGGTGTGCGCGTCATGTTTAAGCGGCAATTTTACCCGTCTCCTTCCTCCACCCCTTAGTCCCGACTTGGGCCGGTGTATACTCCTTCCTCCCAGTCAGTGCCACCCTTTTGGATCCTTACGTCCTCGGGGCTTGGCTCGCCTGCCGCTGACAGATAGGACCAAACTTGCGTCCCCGATACCCAACGAAACCGACGCATCCTGCTCGCGTCACATCGCGCTGATAAACCGTGCTACCTCTTGCTCGCGTAATACTACGAACGCAGCTCAGAATTTCCATGCGCTACTTTTCTTCGAGCGAACGACTGCACGCCATTCTAGCCACTGTGAACAATATCAATTTTATCGATAACGTATATCTCACGATATTGCACAGTAGAAGTGTCTCATTTCGTTAGAACCTTTCTTTCCAATCACACGTTTCATTTTCACTTTCATAAATATACCCTTTGATGCCGGGATCCAAGGAGGCAAGGATAGATTGCATACTGTAATCTATAGCCGACTCGAAGCAAAACGGCATTAGGAACCTCGCGATAACATTTTCGTGAACACTTCGCCGATTAAGTCAATCCGTTCGCCCAAGACGCGAACGACTCTCTAATTGGATCATCGAAAATATATATATGATAAAGGATTATTTGAATAGCGCTTTGCTTGATAGTCTACTTAGACGGAGGATCCAAACATTCTCCGACTGTGGGTCATTATCCTAAACAATCCTTTTGTCGATTACAGCTTAAGCCGTTTAAAGCTCGGCCAACTGGAGCACCGTCGGATTAAAAGTCCGAGCGATAAAGGTTAATTTTCTTTAAGCACCCTGTTAACACCGCAATAACATTGAGTGGTCTGCGATAAAATTGTCGGTGGAGAAGGGGGACGAACCATAGGATCGGTGGAAGGAAAAAAAGGAGAAAGGAGGAGAAGGGAGACGGGCAAAAAAAACAACGATATCGCTGGTACGCCTTACTGGATCGCCATGAAATATATTTCGCCGACTCAGCTCGCGGTACTATCGTTTCGCCGAAGGAAAGAATCGGGCGATCCTGTTCCTCTGGAATAGGAGTCCGGAGGAATGGAAGGGGACGAAAAGCAACCGCCTCACGAGAATTCAGCCATGGTACTGGACCGACGAGACACACACGACGTTTACACACGGTCCCACGCGACGAAGAAACTCCTACAACCTCCAAGATACAGAAACACGAACTCGATCGAGAAAAGTAGACTGCCATGGCAAACGTTCACCGGACTCGACGCATTTGTCTCCGTTTCGTCTTTTTCTTATTCTGTTCCCCTTGTATCAGTATCATCTATTATAATAAGTCGATAGGTTTCCACGCAGCTCGTGTGCTGATTGTCGTTATAGAAATTGAAAGAAAGTATCTCGAATATACTAAGCAGGGAAAAAGGTTCCCTTACTTGAGGCTTACGATCTTCGTCATAGTCACCGACAGGTGCATCGTTTTTATACGGGTTCTTTGTTCCCCGTAGCTCCAAAAAATCATCGAAAATCATCGATCTCTGCCTCAGAATATGTATGCGCTGTCATCTATTCGCTGTCGTTCAGGGAAAAGAACGTACTCAGTCTGAGGCAGACCATAGTAAGGAGAATATCCCCGGTATAGGTCAGACCAAAGAAAGGAGAATATATCAAGAATGGGCCGCCGACTAGCAAGGAGTATAGATACAGTATATGTCAGCCTACAGTAAGGAGAGCATTCCTATTCTTGGTCAGACAAGAACGTATCCACTTTGTTGGCTATTATTTCCTGATAAATTTATAATACAACGAAAAGAAATTTATTTTATATCGTTCTACGGCTACTTTATGTACATTTTATATTATTTTATTATTCTTGTCCTACCTGTATAGAATATCGTTTGGTCAGGAATTAGTGAAAATATCTTGGAAGACAGTTTGAGGTAGCTTCGTTAGTCTCGTCAGAGACAGCGGTGTTCCAGCCAACAGGTTAGTGGCAGAATCTTCCGTTATGCATCGGCTTGTTTGGAGTTTGAATGTACGTGGTGTTTTACCTCCGACAATCCCCGCCTCCTTTCCACTCTCCATTCGCGAGATTTCACTTGCTAATGTCGTATTCGTTGTATATTCATCGTAACTAGAGGCCAGCCTAGCATCGTCAGGTAACTGAGAGTGCTCGGTGTGCACACCTGCTCCAATCGCTTGCTACTGATCCGTAATGCAAGGCGAGGAATTCTCGAAAAAGCCTTCTAAATACGTCGACACACGATCTTACATTCGATCTTAGGGTTCACCGATATACCACTAGTTACGGCCACGAAACCTTTTAAATGTTCGCCAATCAGCCGAAGGCGGTTATTGATTTTTCAAGTGCTATTCAACGCTGTTAACAACAGGCTGAAATTATTTTTAGGAAAGAGAAATCTGACAGAATATCGATGAGTTCAGTTTCTCTCTTTTTTCATTTTTGAATGTACATAACTCGAATTCGGTAGCGCGAAGTAAGCGAGAAACGGAAAATGGTCGATTTTGGACTGTGGTTGTAGTTAAGAACGCGGAGCAGAACCGCTCGTGTGATTACTCGTCGAAACAGTAATGCAAGGAAAACGCATTGCTGTGTTTAGCTTCATTTTAATCTGGTCTGGCTTTTTCTCCCCGCGCACCGCCTCTATTTTCCTCACCCACGATCACCACTGCTTCTTTTTTCCCGTGGTCGGAAGTTGTACAAACTCGAGTCCGGACAGTGTGCCGAATAAAGGGGCAGAAAATTAGATAGGGGCAACTACTCGAAATAGGGGTGATAAAGCTCAATTATGGGATGATGGGGTGGTAGGATCTAGTACGAGAGAGCGCCGAGTAGAATTCTGTTTAACCTCGCTTTAGTTCCGACTTCGTGTACGTGCCACCGAGTAGTACTACATATTCCGCTTATTTCCAGCGGTTCTGTTTCTCGGCTCTCTCTTCTCTCCTCCCGCTTCGCTTCCCCGTGCTTCACGCGTACTCTCGTGAGCTGGACGTTAATTAGAGGAATATCAAATTTTGACTCTCAGCTACACCGTCTCGCCTTTATTCCACGTTTCGAACTCTCCTATTAAGCAGCGCGTTTGCTGTATCCCGTTAATATAAACCATTTCTCTGAGATCGGTAGGGATACCATTGATATTCAATCTGAACGAAGGACCGACAGCCGATCGTTTCAATCAATCGTCACGGTCAGGGAGCGATAAGCATCCGATAATGGAACGCAATCGAATCGATCCCTTGATCGCGAAGTTTCAATTCTTTTTTGTATTATTCCACGCAGTGCTTGAACATCGACGATAGTGTACCCTTCAAAGATTTCCTTCTAGGAAAGATTTTATGCGCGATGTGTGTGCCAGCCGAAAAGAGATCGCTTGCTCCATCGAATCTCTTGCTTTCCTACGCACGCTACAATTCAGTCGAATGAAATTCTCTTCCTTCGGAAGTTGAAACATCGTACAGCTTTGTGTATGAGTTGATAATGTTATGGAACTGACGTAATTTCATGGATAATGGGGAACGAACGTTTCCAGCTGGAAGGAAAGAGGAATCGGTTGCGATACAGGGAGCGTGGGACAAGGATGTCGGAAGGAAAGGGAGGATTATTGCGAAAAGAGACGATAGAGGGAGAGAGAAAGAGAAAGAGAAATTACCAACGGTCAATGACAGAGTTTCCTGCGGTTTTCTCCGTTCGTCCGGCTGCATTCACGGCTCGGTAACCTGGCAATAAATCCACTCTCCCCCTATCCCTTTCTCTCCTGCTGTTCCTCTCATCTACTCGTTCACTTAACCCGCTGCACGCGTATCATGTATGAACCCCTGAAATTGGGCGTTCTATGGTGGTCGTCGCTGGCGTACGATCGTAAATCACTATAAATCAAACTCGTGATTAACCACGCTGAACGCTGCTAGTTTTGTAAGACGCGTTATACCGACGGATCACGGTTGGCGGTCTGTCTGTTCGATATCGCTCACTGGATTACAGAAAATTTCCTAAATCTCTCTCGCTGGCACCAAGTGCTTCTCTCTTCCTTTACCTGTATAGCTTTCTAAGCACCATGCGCAGTGGTTAGTTTCTCCATTTCGAAACGTTACGTTGCATTGTCTAAAATGGGTAATGTTGACCTGAATTGGGTACTTAATCCGCAGAAAGTTTGCCGAGTTTTACCATTCATTGTACTCGATCGCAGGAATCGAAATATTTCAACGATATATCGGATTTAGTTTGATCCAGTGGGTGAACGAGCCAACCCGCAGAAATGCTGTCCACATCGAAACTCGACTCGTAATCTCGTAATATCAAAGTCTAATATTTGCCCTACGGTTGACATTATTGATCGTTACCCGGGGCTATGGGAATGAGTGATTTGTTGATTTTAGACGCGCCAACGCGAAGAGGAGGAACGATCGAGAGGAGAGAGGCATTACGAAACGGGACACGGAGTAGCGCAATTTATCGACGAATTACTTTCGGAAAATGCGTCAGGTTGGTCCCGTCGCAAAATGGACTTGTTGGAAACTATTCGATATGTAGCTCGGGTGAACGATCAAAGGACGTAGTTGGATAGGGACTGTCGCTGGTCCCCGCGAATTTCCAAGTCGTCCAATCGTCGTCGCACAAATGGGCTCTGCACCGTCGTCAGGAAATCTCTATTCGAGAACTGCGTCGTGGCACGGTAGTTAATCATCGCTACTCGCCAACAGTTTCGTCCGCAATGCATCCTAATCGCCGCTCCATCTTGACGACACACAAGATGCCCGGGAGATATTCCGCAACATACACAGCTAAGCTGTTCCTTGCCGCGCCATCTCATGCACGTTAAGCTGTGCTGCTTCGACCTCTTTCCTTCCTTCCTTTTTCCGTGCGCCCGCCAAACGTCGTCCAACCTCCTGCTCGCTAGAATCGAGGGACGGACAACGAGCTTTCGTTTCTTTCTTGCTGCGTGGATACTTCAGAGAGATCCTTATCCCGAGTATTTCGGTAATGAAGTTTAATTAAGGCACGCGACAGCCATCGCCGTGTCACGACACATAGGCGATAGTCGCGATCGACGCGTGAAGCGGGTCTCGTGCGACCGATCTTATCGCTCGGCATCTTGTATGTAAAGCCGACCATATCATCGCGATAATTGCACTTTCTAATTCACGTTTCACTGCACGGGACTACGCTATTACCGCTTTTTTTGCCCTTCCATTACTTAATGCCCGGTCGCGTCTTCGTGAGCCGGCCTTAACAGCTCACGCTCGAAATAACAGACTTGGGGGAGAAATTCGCATAACTCGAGCCTTTGCAGACCGTTAATAAAGCGTTGTACCCTCGAGCAACCGCTCATGAGCTAACTTACGTGTTTGCGTCACTTTGCCAGAATACCCGCGTAAATCATTCGTAACCGATTCATATTGCAGGGAGCAACAAGCTGTAGTTAAACAGATTCGATGTAGAAAATGGATTTAACCTACGATTGTTTCTAGCTATTAGATATTATTAAGGATTCGATTCCATAATTCACATATGATCGAAAAATGAAGCAAATGTTAGCTAATGCGCGAAGAGGGACGCGTCTGTCTTCTAGCTTTCTGCCAGTATGGACACGAAGTCTGACAAATGTTTGCACGATTTACCTTTGGCAGATCGAACGCCACCAGACCGTCGACAGAGTTATTTGAAATTTGAGCGTGGCTCGTTACTCGCGATGGGTTTTTCGGTCGATGACGGTGTACGCGTGTTCGCGAGCTCGTAAATATTTCGTGTAAACTGCCAGTTGACAGGTTATCCGATTATACGTCCGCAGTTCGTTCGGGGGGAGCGAGACTTTACATAAATATTCTGCTCTCGTCTCTAATGCCGTTTCGGTATGCGGCTGTATCCAACGCGTTCGTCATTCGGCGTTCTAGGCATATGTATGTGCATAAATGTACGTGTAATCTCTTTAAGAGCTGCCTCGGCGTTTGATACGAAAGTATCCAGGGTACAGGAAGAATTCTTTAAGGAGAACCCCATGAAAACTCGTTTATTAAACGAGAAATTAATCGAGGGGTTCTTTGATGTCGCGTTTTTGCTCATAATTACGATCATGGCGAAGTAAATTACAATTTGAAAGTTTGAGGGAAATAAACGTCGACGAAACGTGGCAATTGTTGCAACGAGTTTAAGGTTAATGAAGCGCGACGAGGAAATAAAAGCAAAGCATTATCCGCGGAATAAGGGGCGCGATCGGTCGGACAAAACAAAGCAACGACAAGGAATCACGGGGGAGACTTGTATCGCTCGAGTATCTCCTGTTTTCTCCTCTCTGCTGGGCGAGAACCGGAAGCGAGAGGCCGAGCGCAGCTCTTTTATCGAGCCTTGGTCAGAGAGTTCGCGCTTCGCCGGAGAATTAATCGTAAAGCACCCGCGCCGAGAAAGGAAACCGTGCCTCTAGCCAGAAAAAGAGCACGTCGTGCTGTGCCACACCGCAGAGATACATAGGGAAGGAATGTGCGCTCTTCTGCGCGGCTTTTTCTCCCTCTTCTGCTCATTCGGCCCCTGTCATGCCATCGGTTCTATGCAGTTCTGCGCGAATGCGTTTCGTGTATTCAGCACCGTCTATGAGATTCGACATGGTTCCGCTCTTACTCGCAGTAGAATAACACAGACGACGCGTGTTTCTGTGCCAACGATTGATGAGCAAGTGCAATCAAAGAACGTATTTATCGTGATACACTCCGATGGGAAAACCACTATTTCCTTAACAATTCGTGGCATTGCAGTCGATGGATGACTTCTGCAATTTAATGGTGCCTACCTTTTGATTGTGGCAATGTGCTATAAAAGGGAAAAAACCTCTCTTCGTTAGCCGTCCAAATTTATTGCGATCGTGTAAAAGACGAAACCTAGTGGCACCTGAGATGTGAGAAACAGGTTGAAAGAAAACTCCCTTAGGTTGAAGCTAAAAATGGAGCGAGAATAAAAACCGCGAGCGCTAATGAGATTTCGAGAAAACTGGAGTATCATACGGAGAACTAAATGTAGAAGGAAAGCTGCGTCAAGCTTATTTGCAAAGTTAAACCTGGAAGTTTCACGGAACTCACGTTGAATGGTGAATGAAATTGTCGCGAAAGCGCGCTGCTGAACATAAGTTTCTTCTCGTCGCTGGACGGACGAGAAAAATTATGAGCGATAGCAAAAAAGAGCGCGAGGAAACATCGGTAAAACTTATCGATTGGATCAGTCGCGAAGCAAAAATACGAGTGAATGGTGTACCGAGTATGGTGTAACTCAGTTAATAGTGTACCGAGGTAACATTGACGCGTACACAATTCTGCCGACAACGAAACGTTTTTAAAAGCATATTACGAACGCGTTGCATAAGAGATCGCATCGACAGTTTGACTTCGTTAATAAACAAAAATACAGTTCCAGCCCACCGACAATATCCCTTTATTTTCCACTATCTTATCGTAGTACGTGAAAAACGCTACGAAAAAGTCTCTCTCATAGTGATTAATTAAGAAGGTAGGAAAAATGATTAAACGGCAATTTGTCGTGTTTGACTTCGGAAGAGGAAGAAGGCAGTCGAGGAACTTTATTCGTTATACATAGGTATTCTGGGTGAAGTATGCTATAATAACGAGTAAGCGAAGATGAATACATTAATCGATTGTTCGTGCTTGGCTGGCGGAATAATCGCGATGTACGTCGAGTGAACGAAGCGGCAAAGGAGAGAAGGAAAAGGTTGAAACACGGCTGAAGAGAGACGCAAACGCTAGGGTGAAGAAGCGAGGATGGAAGCGCGAAACTCCGCTATAGCTTTCGGAATTTTGCAACGCAGAAATAACTTGTTCGCTTGGCAGGATGTTCTGCGAATCGTAAACTACACAGAGGAGTCGTTAGTTTGATATAGAAAAGGAGAAGGAACAGAGGGAAAGAAATAAGAGAAAGTTGGTTATTGCGGAGAAAATACGACGACAAATTCAATGAAATATAGAAGCCCATGCAATTTGAACGGTATTAGTTGTGCAAACGATATTAAAAGAGACAGCCCAGAGGAAAATAGGCCAAGCGCGTCCAATTAATTGCGAAGAGAAAGGTGTACGAAGAGAACCACTGTGAAGTTGAGAGGAATGGGACTGTGAGGAAGATAACGCGTGTCAGGCATCCGGAGGTAAATCGTAACTTCCGTGAAATTCGACGCGAGTCTATTTTGCTTGTGAAACGCGAAAGCGAGAACACGAAAGTCCGTTTGGGCAGTACCGAAAGAGCATTGGACTATGGTTGAGAATAATGGAGGACAAAGCTCGGAGAAGGAGATATCGACCGAAGATGGATGACACGGTGAAACAGATTATTAGCTCGTTAGGTGGGCGGGGAAATGAAACGGAAAGCAGAGGGTAACGAAGCGCGAAGGAAGAACGGCGTGGTATCGTGAGAAGGCGAGATGGCGAATCACAACCACGTGAATAAAGAGGAAATCGGAAGTTGAAACACGAGAGGTTGAGCGTCGCGTCGCGGAGAGCTATGACGAATCTAATCGAAACAGTCAGGAATCGCTCAAATGGAGCTTATTCAATTTGTACGCCCTATGAAACACAATTGGAGAAAGAAGAGAGAACAGCGGGGGGTGAGGATCTGAGCCGATGAGGTGGGGCGACAGAAGAAAGTGGGGAAAGGGGTCGAATGATGAGAGAAAGAAGTAGGGAGGCAAAACGAGCGGATTCGGTGCACTGGTTGGGAATAAAGGGTGGCAGTAGTAGTGATATACTTTAGTCGGACATGCAATTAGTAGTGCTAGCGTGACTACGGACCGGCAGCCGTCCGCGAACTCCACAGGGGAATGGCGCGAGGGTGGGATGGCCTACACCTCGGCCACGATACTGTCTCGACCTGCTTTCGCGAACCAACGGGCATCGAGATTTCTTCGAATAGCGCGATACCCTTCCACTCCTCGATCATTTCTTCTCGCGTGTTTATTTGCTCTCGCTACTCGCTCAGGATACTACAATCAAAATTTGGGACAACGGTAAAATCGAGATATTCTGTAGGGATATTAGTTTCGCTAGTAAAGGGAGGTTGCTCGTTGGCAATACTTATGGAATGGTTCGATGCATAAATCATTGGTTTTTTTTTTTATCGAGAGAACGACTCACGAGACGCGCAAGGTTAGCATCGATAATTCACGGTTGGTCACCGATAAAACCGGTAAACGCCAGAGGCGCCTAATAGTATTCCGCTATAATTTATAATAGAATAGCGAGCACCCGCGGCCAGACGGCCAAACAAGCCAGGAAATATGGCAGGACCATTAAAAGCTAACGATTAATTAAACACGAAATAAATATTTGATCAACGAGTTACGGCGATATTAATCTCCGTTTTGTGCGTGCTTGGCCGTTCGGTCCGTATTATGCACGATTCGTGCTTTTGCATTCGCTCTATCGCGCTTACGATTGTTTGGGAACCAATCCACAGGAAACACGAGGAACGCGAACGATTTTTGTCCATATTTCGCGACATCGGTCAAAGCCAGATATCCAACGTTATATTTATATGTTCTTTAACTACGACCGTTCGAGACGGAAGCACTTTAGGTATGCCCGACATTGATATATGATTCGAATTCATTGCTACGCCGCGTATCTCTTTTTTCGTATCTCTTTTATCACGAATCGTGTTACAATTAATAGCATATCGGTAGCACACACTATCTGATAGGATTTTTATAATGACATTTTCATCAAATCTGAAGGTTCTTTGATTTCTGACATTTAATTCGATAACCGAAACAGTGAGCGTTTATTGGGAGGTATTTGTAACGTGAAAGCGACAGAAAGTTTATTCCGAGAGAATTTTTATCCCGACACACCTCGCTTTAAAAGGAGTTACTTGAGACGAGATGTTCGCAATAACGACGCGAACTATAATGTATCGCGTCTAATTTTGTTCGTATGCGCAGGGTATCGACGCGTTCCGACGCTTGATATTTTTCGCGAAATATGCACCAGTTCCGTTATCCGTTCGATTCACGTGACGGCGTTAAGTGAGAAAGTTTGTTTAGCAAGAGTTTATACAAAAACGAGCAAAGTGGTCGGGAGTAATTGGCTGTGGCCCTGGCGTTCCGTGCGTTCGACCGCTTCTTATTTGCGGTTTTCTACACGCGAGTGCCTTATAACGTTGAAGGAAATATCGTGAAAGCAAACACGTGACACGAACCCAGTCGATCAACATGCTACCGAGATACCGTTCCCTGCAGCAGATTTCAAGTATTTTTCTGATATCTTCATCCCACTTTGTGACGCAGCTTTCCTATTTTCTCAGATACGAAGTCAGCAGATAGAAGCGAGAGAATGCTGATCTCTGGAAGATGCTCGACACAGACGCATCGCAGAGAGTTGCAAGTCACTCCGTCATAATTATTCTCCATCATTCCCCCAAAGGGATGCTCCACGTTAGCTCGAATTCAAAGTAATGCGATAGTTGATTAATACCCAGTGTATAATTAGTCTAAGCTGCCATTAGTCTGATATGATTGCTAGTAGGGATTAGATTTCTCCTAGGTTCTCGTGCCGTTTCATATTTTCATTTTCAGCAGTTCACATTAACGAGAATATCTTATTATCGGGCATTCAGAGTTTCTTAGAGCGATTCCGTGCCCCGGTTGCGCGAATTTCCTGGCTTCGTCATAGAATCACGTTATTTTCGTCCCCCTTGAACGTATCGCGATCGTGGTCGAGTCGAGGAATGATCGATTTCTGCTGAAATTCAAAGCCGCGCTAGAGGGATATCAAATTTTCATCGGCTATTCGACTTTCGAGACACGTATGACCGAAGACGGATTTTCGATCAGTAAATGCCAGTCGAACGAACTGTGCTTTCGATATAATTTCCAGAGTGAATCAATCATTTCCGCTTCTAAGCGAAGATCCCGAGCGGTCCGATCGGTGAATTCGCGGTCACGGCAGCTTGACAAGTCAGAGCCCTCTGGTCGCGTTGAATAACGATCGAGGCCAACGGAAGAATGGGCTAGGTCGATGGAATCGTTTAAAGTTAATTAATGATGCCGCGGCATCGAGCCTGCATCGTGCAATAACGTATCCCGACGCGATGCTCGTGAGTCGTGCTCCAAGAAGGCGCCTCACAATGGAATCATAATGGAAGACCATCGACAAAAGGCTAGCTGGACTCGTGATCGATTTATAAAGTGCCTTCCCTTCGACGCGACCGCTTTGTATTCACCCCTATACATTAAACCTTCTTACAAAGTACTTATACAAATCCTTTGTCTACTCATCATTTACAGCACGACCTGTATCGTCTGTTCGCACTTCACCCTCGATGTCTTGCTTCGATGTCTTGCTTCGATTTTTCGACAATCGAAGCAGCGAAAGAGATTTCCTTAAGCAAGTTGCCCTGTTACAAAAGAAAAATCGAATTTCAATCGAGAGACGAGAGCTACGCAGAAGAGACTAAAAGTGTGAAAAGTAGCTCAGTGGAGTACTTTCGTAAAGCTTCTTTTAACGAGGAATTTGCATTAAGACTCTTCTATCTTATCTACGCTACTCGAGAGTCATCGTCGCAACTAATAACTTGTTTCAGGAATTGTTAAGCGTAATTACGCGAAGCGCGCCCTAGAAAAAAGCATGGACGTTCATTGGCGGAACATTGTGTTCTTTTGCGTGCTCGATTGGTTTCCTGTCAAAACAATAACAATGTTGCAATGAGAAATATGTACTGCGCGAAAATCTCGCCGCGTCGTTAGCCAGCACTTAGCTGCCGCTACCCGTTTCTGGAACAAAGACGTTTCAAAGCGAAACACGCGAGCGTAACCCTTGTTTCTTGGAGAAGTTGGATAGGAACACGACATTTTCAGGGAGAGTTGTACGCGGTGTAGACCAGCGACAGTCAGAGGAGAGAAAAATCACAGGGAAACGCAATCGCGTGACCGCGTTTCTCCCTCGATCCGTGGGTTCGCAGCACGTTCTCATTTTCCCGCTCGATTCCGGAACCATTTGGGATTTAGCGTGAACGAATTTCCGCTGGCTCTCTATTTCTGCCACTGTCCACCTCGACTAACCGATCCAATCGAAATTACGCTTCTTTCCCCCCTTCTTGTCCCTCTCTGTCTCCGGATCGAATGCAGCTGGGACTATTTATCGCGTGCCACGGTCTCCACCGATAAACAATTGGGCGCTGTTAATCATGAGATAAGGGTCGGGTTGAAAAGGAAAGTAAACGAGCCTGGTAACGTTGGATGAGATGGTAGTGGTCGATTGGAACGGCGAAACGAAGAGTGGAATCTCCTCGAGCAACGTTGAGCTACTTCCCGGCTGACACGGTAAATGAAACGGTTAGAGAATGAACGATGCACGGCGAAATCGTCGCTTTCGAGCGTAGTTCCCTCCTGAACAATTTTGCATACCGATAACCGATTCTTCGCTGAGCGAGCGATATTGCAATTCTTTCCAATTAGCCCGTGCCGTGAATTAAACCACAAAAAAAGGATTGCAACGGTTGGGACGTGGCAGAGACAAGCGGAAAGAAGAAACGGTCGTGTGTGTGTGTGTCTGTTACTGCGTTTTTGCTGTGGGAATTATACTCATTGCGAATCGAAACTGCAATTTCATCGACGCCAAACGAGCGAATCGTTTACTCCCTATTCCCTGCGCCTGGTAGATTTCAACAAAGCGAAGCGCCGGTTTCTCGTTCAGTGGAATACTGAGTAGTTTATAATAAATCGTTAATTAATAATACTAGGGACTTTTGGAAGCCGCATGAAAATATTTACATTTTAGCTATGAACCAATATCTAAAGAAAGCTTCTCTCTGAGGAATAGTTGAAAACCATATGATATATAATACTGAGTATTTAAGTAATTTAGATATCTCCAAAAGCACGGATTTTCAATTCACGGCAAAGATTGACCGACCGTCGTCCTAATTACACAGTCTCGAGTGTGTTGAAGCCGAACGGTAGGCCCCTCTTTGACGGATTATCGAAAATCGATTTGCACGGTGGCCAATTAATCTGTAAGTCATTACTGGTGTGATTATGTCGATACCGATCTCGGGACGCATTTCAATTGATAATAACAACAATAATGATCGTGCAGTCCATGCGTCGGCTCCAAAACGATCTTGCCTCTGACGCTGCGAATTATTATCGTCCATTCCACCAACTTAATTTTCAGTTAAATGCACAGGGAATAATTTCTCTAACCTTCTTTCTCTTCGCATCAAAACGTAACGCAACGACGATTGCCTCGATTAAGTGGGTATACTGTTTGCAATTACAATAGTCCTACGCGCCATAATCCGAAAATGACTTGAAATCCAGAAACAAGGATGTTATTTGGAAAAAAAATTTCATTCAATCTTCCAGTTTTTCTTGCAAGGGAACGCGACTGGAATTCGCAAGGTAAATCGAGTGACAAAGCCTTCGCGGCCGTTTATGTAATAGAAAAAAGCGTATTATTAGCCGCATGCATAATCCGGTTCGGTCGACGGTACAACGGAGGCGCGGCCATCGGGGGCGCAAACGAAGGAAGGAAAAGGTGAAAAAAAAAAAAAAAATTGGCACGTTAATGACGAAGAGAATGGCTCGTTTGGGGCGAGAAAAGGGGTAAGAGGCGGGGGGTTACGCCGAGCGGAAGGAAAGTAAAGTTACCGAGGGGCGTACGGCTTTCGTTATATATGGAACGTCGGGAAAAGTGGGTCGTTTGCAGCGGCCGCTTATCGTTCGAAGTTAGTGGCTTGGAAACGATGCCGCCTTTTTTTCGCGAATCCCCTTTTCTGACAGTCGTTTCGTTAGCTCAATTATGTTTAGCGATAAACATTCTCGCGGATCGATAGGTCGGATGAGAGCGTTCCATCTCGTTGAACGTAAAATGCTAGTAGTTTCGGTGATTCTAAGGAATTGATTACCATTAACTGGAGCGCGTCTAGTCCGTGGCAATCATGCTTATTACGAAAGTTTCCTAGAAAAATAATGGGTAATAATCGGGAACGAATATATACGGGCATTATATAAACTTGCGGCGTGATTTATCGTTCTCGTTCCTTGCAGCAAGTTTATGGCCAGCAATTAACGACCTGACATGCCGATGTTAGTTGCCGGATATTTTTCGCAGCTAGCAGAACTTGCAGCTCTGTGGTATCGAAACTGAACGTGCGTCGTTAAATGTTAGAACACTCGATTAAATCGAGTTGCTACTCCCCCCACCCGCTCTCGATATTAATTTTGCCTTTTCTCGCACCTGTTTGCGTAATACTGAAACATAGAAACTATAGGTTTCTTCAACGGTTATCGTCAAGTTTGTTACCTGTACGAGGTGTTCCGTGTAGAAACTCAGACCGCTGACACCGATCGCACAGGACAAATGTGCAAATATTGTCGCGCTTCGTAAATCGCAAAAACAACGGCGCTCGTCAAGCGAGGGATTTATGCATGGTGGTTCCGTTGCAGTGACCAACCGGGTGTCCGCCACCCCAGCCTCCCAACCCTTTCCATCCCGTTTCCGCTGTATCCGCTTCCGGTTTCACGTAGATGCACATGTGCGTGCCCTTCCTCTCTCTCTTTTACTCCCGCCCTGACTCGCCATCTCACACTCTCCGCCCTTTCCCCCCACCTGCTCTGCTATGTCCTTTTTTTCCGCTTAGCCAGACACGCCCAGGAGAGACAAGAAGTCACCAATTCGTGTGTTCGCGCCTTCGCATACGTTGGCATTAAGCTGCAATTTTGTCGGGTAAAAAAATGCGCAATTCCGCTTGAGCAAAATATGTGGAATATGTGGCGTATGCTTGCCTGCCATGGGTGTCTATTAATTCCATGTTGAGATTTTGTCGTAGTACGCTTTAAATGACTTTCCTTCCCTCGTTTCCTTTGTTTTCCTTCTTCTTCTTCTTTCAGTTCTATACGTATTGTAATATAATGCAGTCGTGGAATTTTTATAACGAGGGTTACTCAGCATATTGAAGTAACTGAAATCGATACATCTGAAAGGAGGATTTTCCAAAGAGTTTTCTGTTCACTTAATTTTACGGACGTCTTTCCTAGTAGACCCCATTTCTCGTCGAGTAGGTTAGGAATCTTTTTCACGAGGATCTCTCAAGGGTTACCCGGATAGAGTAAGGATACGCTTTATTTATTTTGCTAACATTTTATCCCCCGAGCTCGGAAGTAAAGGGTCCTGGGGAGGTCGGATCTCAAATTGGGGTGAACTGTCTTCGTAGTTCAACAAATCGGCGCTGTTAGGGCAACTAGGATTGTTTCCCAAGCTGTACCATTCCCTCTGGCTACCCCACCTACGATCAGTCGAACGTAACCCTTGTTTTCAACTCTCCTCCTTTCTCCTTACACTTGTCAAAGAGTGACTGAAGAAAATGTAACAAAGTTTAAGCATTCCCTCTTTTCCTACCATAAATAAGGTATTATAATTAGATTTTGCAAGTAACATAGGTAGGTAGGTACTCTATCTTGACAGAGTCGACTGTATTACACTTTCGCATAAAGTGCTGAAACGAAAAGAAGTGTACAGAGAGCGCGGAAGGTAGCAATTAATCATTGGTTAAACGACTGCAGCGTTGAATCGTAATGCGAGATGAGAGGTTGCAAGAACGGCACAGTGCAGCACTTGACACTCACTCGAATATCGACGAGTAGATATCGATAGGTTTCGTCGTAACGGCAAAAAATCGAAAAAAGGAATGTATCGACATCGACGTCGAGACGCGACAGTTAACCGCATTACGCGTAACAGCTGACCCGATTGGGCGGCCTTTTCAGCCACTAGCTGAAACTGACAACGATCGATATACGCGTTTGAAACCTACTCGAACCGTCGACGGTCCGCTTTGGCATCCATGGTTTCTCCCGTGACGAAAAGAACGGAATCACTGGTCGGATTAAAATCCGAGGGATAGTCGCGTTCTTCTCGTGGAATCCAACCGGACAGACAGCTGAGCAACCCGTCGATGCTTCAAATTAATACCCACTGACGTTGGATATATATCCACGTATTGACAGACAGCTTGTTATCGAGCCACCCTTTCCACCAAGGGAAAGGAGAAACGTATTTACGCGAGAATAGGATCAGCTCATTTCTTCCATTGCAACGACGCGCAATGATATATCAGACTCGAGAAGTGACGACACGAACGAGGAAGCGGATAAAATTGAAAAGAAGAATCAGCTTCTACCTGTTGGCGCAGGGTTCGATCTCGACGATGATTACGTAATCCGACGGACAGCAGGAATGGCGTTCAGCGGCAGATGGTTCGATTAGTGGGATTCGCAATGGTGGTTGACCGGGTGGTAGCACTGCTTGTGTGCGAATGATGTGGCATTGTCGGAGAAGCAACCGTAGACTGTAGGGGGCAGGGGGCTGGATGAGCTAGTGACTGGACTTGCTATCTCGTGTCAGTAGGATGTTGGCAGCAACGGAGGCCTCTAGGTAAGTGTGGTGGGTACACCGTGATGGCAAGGGTGGATTTAACAAGCGATGTTATCTGCTCGGATGAATGCCGACCGCCCCTTGCCCTCTTCGACCAGCCCTCGACTCGACTCCACTCGGCTGAGCTTGATCGTATCTTCCGAGGCTACTTGCATCGCTGAGATCCGCGGCAACGAAACCGAGTATTCGGTCTTCTGGAGCTTCTCTCTTTAAAAGTCTGCTTTCACGCGAACCAGCGCTGCTGCTCGCGAGAGAAACTATGGCCAACGAAACGAATCGAGATTATCTTTCGAAGAGAACTGATCGTTGCATCCGAGAAAAGAAAAGTGGAAAGTTTGATGTGTCGATGTCCTACGAGGGGAAATGTCAGGGCTGAAGAACATGAGACGTATCAAATCTGTCGCGTTGAAGCCCTGAAAGTTGTCGCGACATCGAGATCAGGTGGAAGAGAACAATTTCGTTGAACGATACAATTTTCGAGGGAATTTCTGAAAGCAACATATACGGAGGCTGAAATCGGGGTTATAAAGAGGGATGAAATGGAGTCAAGTATTTCACGGGTCGACCGTTTGTTTCTGGAACAAAGAAGAGCTTGAAAAGCCCTGGCCAACGTCATTTCGAGACAACGTAGGAAACACAGGACTCTCGATGAATAACGACATTACTCTTCCCTCTTACTTTCATCGTTCTTCTCCCACTCTTTTTTTCAGCGTTTCAAATACATGTGCACACGCGTACACGACGGGAATTTCTCACGCGCCTCGCTGAAGGAGAGAGGGAGGGAAGTAGAGGATGCTAACCAAGCCCATTAATCTCGGTGCCACCCTGAAGTTTCTCGTTTCGGAGTGCATCCACGTGCCTGGACACCCCTGCTACGAGAGCCTCTGCACGGTAATTAAAGCGTGAATAAATAAAGCTGCAGGCGTAAATCCCGCAGCGCAAAAAACTCTAGACCGCTGAATGAAGACGAAGAAGAGAGAGAAAAAGAGAGGAAGAGTTGTTCTTCGGACGAACGAGAGGCTGCTGGGAGAGGCTGCTGGGAGAGGCTGCTGGGAGCGGCTCGGGGGAAAACAATAAACTCGACGCTAGCGATGACTCTTCGAGATCTTAATCGTCCAGAGCTCGTCGTTTTCGTCGGACCAACCTGACGGCTTTCGATTTCATTCGGGAAAATCTTCGAATCCAGCGGTGACGAAGCTTCCGAATCGCGTAAGGATAATTGATTCTTCCAGGCTTGCCGTTCGATCCAATCACGATCATTGCGTGGCTTAATCGAGTGGAAGGGATCAACGTAGGATTTCCGACTCCTCGGCATCTGAATTCCACACGAATCTGACCTCCCTCCGTCGGGACCGATTTATTTTTACCCTCACCGAACAATGCAGTACCAACTGGATTTTCGGATAGCTTTTTCAATCGTGTATCCTTCTAGACTTCTATCGTGATTGAGCAGAAAAACGGATCACGGGTATAGTTTACAGTTCGATTTCCTCCTTTATTAACTGGGTCCATATTTATTCTGCCTGAAATAGGATCAATCGAATTTGTCGTTGGAACGTCAATGAATCAAGAAACGTCTGCCTTCCTCCTAGTCGAAATTTGCCTAGGTGCGTCACCGGGATAAAACGAGGCGGATAATATAAATGAAACTGGATGAAGGCCCAAACGCGAAAGTTTGCGAGCTGTCATCAGACATCGGACACGATGGCATCAGACAGAAATTGAATCGCTTTGTTTCTGCACGTGCGACCCAAAGCGGCAACAGCCGCGCTGGTTTATTTCGTGTTTTTCTCGCGACAGCTGAAACGAACTGCTGCATCAAACTGCGGTCTATAAATGATGTGCATTTTCCGAACAAAGGGAGAGAAGAATGACGGCCGGTAAGATATTGGTCGATTCACTTACTCTCATGAATATGTATTCGCGTGGCAGGTCTTGGCCCTTCGCTGCAGCAATCATTATTCTTAATAACCGCCATTACTAGTGGTTTGCCACGAGGATTTTTCAACGCTTCGGATACGATGTGACGATGCGAAACGATCAAATTATACGACGGAGAGAAATCATAGGGGACGTAAAAGAAGACAGCTTTTGCGAAGAAGAGTGCGCGAGGAAACTAACTACTCTACGATTCTGACATCCTCGTATCATTAGAAAGAATGAACATTAAAGAGTGATAGAATCGCATAGGTATGTAGAAAACAATAAAGTAGTTTTACGAAGATAACAGACGTTTGAAAATTCGAAGGAAATCGAAGGTCTGACAAGTCTGCGGAAGATATACGCGCGTTGAGCGCTTTATAGGGCAACGATCGAGATTCACAATCTACAGCTCCGGATTCGCTGCCCCCTCCTATTTCTTCCCTGTTCGTAGGGTTTAGTGGCGAGGTTTCCGCGGCCATCAGCGTCGCGGCACAATATTTACGGGCTTGCTTATACCCCACGGCTTACACGCGTTTGCATTATTGACGCGGTCGGTAAGAACCCGTTCTCCAGAGCCCAGCCATTGCTAGTAATGGTTGCTGCCTCTTTCTCCCTTTCTCATTCTTCCTTTTTCTGGCTTACTGTAGTTGCCTGGGTCTGAACAATTTCGCGATAGTAACGCTGTATTTGCAGCCGTTTATTCGGGGCCAGATCCATCCGGGTAAGAAAATCAAGAAGAACGTACGCACGTTCCAACTCCCGTAACGAGGTTAATTGCCTATCGCGTTACCGCTGCTCCGCTTGGGAATACTAAAACGCGCCAGACCGCATGCAGCTCTATTTTTTTCGAAACTGTTGCATTTCCTCTATTAGGCCTTCTAACGATCTGTCCACATTATGCTACGCAACGTTAATTTCATGTCTTCGTACACAGTTTCAGTTATTAGTTGTCTGCGCGTGGAACATCATTACCCTTTCTTCGTGAAATCGCATCTGTCTTCGACTTCGTTCAAATGTCTTGCTTTACACCGTGCTGTGATCTTTCTCCATCATTTCGAAAATTGAAAGGCAGTCGTGAGTACGCGTGATCGAAGGAACCAGGCGACAGACGGGCTAATCGACGCGGAAATATGGTAATCGTGCTCAACGCTTTCGTTCCGAAACGAGAACTGGCGAGATTCGAGACGACAAACGGTGTTTAAATCACGACGTCGAAGCTCTCGTTCGAATTGCAAAGCGCATTTGCGCGTTACGCTGCGGTTCTATGCAACCGCAATTACTCGAGATGACGTCGAAACGAAGACAACTACCACCGAGTTCCGGACGCATCTCTGGAAACAAGAGAGTCGCTCGACGAAGAAGAAAAGGAACGGGAACAGGGAGGAAGGAGGAACGAGTGTTCGCGTTCGTCGCTGCGAGCTTTTTCTTTAACCGGGTTTCTACCCGTACCTCACCGATTCTTTTCGTTCCTTCTTCGCAACTGTCATTGCTTGTCCGAGAACAACTAGATTCGTCGTTGTTACCGTGCACGTCTACGACGAATGCCTCACGTTTGTTCACCAAAAGGCTTCGATAAATAAACTTCCACGTACCGGGGACACGATTATACGGAATGGGATTCGACAAATTAGAGAAACGCGTGACACAGTTTCAGCCAGATTTCTCGTTTATCAATTTTATTCTTACCTCGAGTCTACTCTGCGAAATTGTGTAAAAGCTCAAGTATAATAATAAACTATCGCGAACTAAAAACTGCATGACACAGTATTTCAGAATTAAGTTAAACTGGTATTAGTGAGTACGGGATTATTTATCACACGACATTTAGTATTACCATCATTATTTAATCTTAGAATTTCTGAGTAAAGTAAAAACGATATGACATTAATGATCTTGTTATTCGACTGACGCGCAAACTTATGGAAAACGTCGACATTGCATCGATAATGCAATAGAATCGAAGGTAACGATGCAACGCAAGGCGACAGTCGAAGCGATAATCGACGAAGAGACGATTACGTAACGATCAAGCTTAACTGCGACAGTTTGACGGTAAACTTTGAATAAATTACGATTAGTAGAGCTTCGTCAGTGCTCTATTGGAGTATAGCGAATTTCTTCGTCAATCCTCGCTAAATTCTCGAATATAGTGCGTTTGTCGACATTAATGGCGACTAGATTGGGATCGTGGAAAGTTATAAATTCTGTCCTCCGAACGACAGGTTACATCAAGAAATGACAGGAACGAAATTTTTTCGCGGAAGGCGATCGAATTGTCGGGACGAACCAATTCATCTTTCCTTTAGCTTTCCAGCTGACTACTCGTCAGCACATAAATAACGCACGTTTCACTGCCGCGTTCGTTCCTATTCCCCAAAATATTTGCAGAGATATTCTTCGAGTTATACTGATTGGTCATTCGTTGTTATTCTAGGTTGAGAGAAGTACGACGAAACGAACTACTATTTTTTGAAATTAGGTTTTAAGTGTCGTAAAATTTTGCAATGACGCCGAAGTGCGTTCGCGCACTGAGACGCAGCAGAGACCTGGAAGGCGTTTGAAGTCGTTGGGTCTCTGGGGTAAACCGCGCCATCCCACCATGAATTCATTCGCACCCTCATGAAATTCAAAGCAGTCGTTACGCTGCTGGCACAACGACAACGACTACGACGACCAAGAGGACGACGGAGACGACATCGCGGATGGTGTACGGCACAACCGAGCAGCTAACCGTGTCTCCGACATGTTCGATGTTTTATTTATAATTTGTTTATGCCATCATCTGTTCAGTCGTCCGCCGCCTCTATCCTGACTCCATAGTTACGATAGCAGCCTACGTTCCGATTTCTTGAAAGGCAAGGTCATCGAGTCATCCTTCTATCCGGTTAAAAGACTTCGAACTTGACATATTTCGCATCGAACCTTCACCTCTTGAGGATCGCGCAACGAGGGCTGACTCACCGCAGACCTCGCCAAACCGATTCCACTGAGCGCGGATCACTACTGAATGAAGATCGAATCAACGAGGCGGGTCAGCGCCGTTCGACCGACGCGTTCCAATTCAATTAAATCTCTGGCAAATACCACGGTTGCAGCCACGCCGAATGATTCGGACGTTCAGAGATTTTACGGCGTACTGATTCAGCGATAATTAATGAACAACGGAGTTTTTCGCGTTACCCAGGCGACGCTCCGTCAGAATCTTATCGATTAAATCGTCGTCGTATCATTGAAGATACACTTTAATCATTTCATAGTTGCGAGTTAATCGTAAATTGGCTGAAATTTACGCCAACAAGTTGCCACGTAAACAGCTTCCGATTCTCGTGTCGTGACTCGATCAAACCTCTATTAAACTGCATTACATTCATAAAATTAGAAGCGGTCAGCTACTTGTTCGGCAATACAATATAGCAAATGGTAAGAGATCTTATGTTTCAAAGATTTTGCAATATTGAAAGTTGATCTTTTACAAGTTATGCAATTTCATATTTTCAATGGATCTACATATTGGCAGTGAATGCACGACAAGTGGCATTCTCATTGAAAGGCGTGCGACGATTACGATCTTAGAAATAGTTTCATAATAGATTCCGATGGAACGATATTGTGGTGGACGGGCTGCGGTGACGTTGGAAGTAAATGCACGAAGAGCATATACACGATACACATTCAGGTGAATTAGCTCTGAACTAGTTACCATTTTCCAAGTGAAAGTAGAAGTTCGTAGCTTACCGTAAAACAACTAGAAACCATGGACTCGCTCTACTGAATGTCCTGGATGCATATTTTAAGGGTCTCGATGTGTTCGTAATTAGTTATTTCTATTTCTAAATTACATTCGTTTTAGAAATTGCAGTATATGTATATTTCTATACATTCTCGTGAGACTGCATAACTTGATTGTTAAGGAGCAATCTCTATTTTCAGTAAAATAAGCGAGTCCTGTCTGTCATCTTCCGTCAAATTGGTGTCAATTAATGTCTGACAACAAGAGACGTATTTTTCGAAATACTCTTCATACTTTTGTTTTAAAGAACTCTTTTACGAACATTTGGTCGATAGAGAAACGAATATATTGATAATATATTATGGCCTTAAATTTCAATAGACAATAGAATTGTTACATTAACAGTCATTGCTTATACTCGTTCAAAGATAGCATACCAAACCGTGAAAAAGTTTAGTCGGTTGAATAACCACTGAGGTCGGAGACGAAAGGTCGTGTGATCGTTCTTCTTAGCGTGCACCGTGCCAGCGTGTGCGCGTACGAGTCTAAAGAGGTCAAGTGCACCACTCGGCGCACTTGCAGCTTCCATCGTTCTCTCAGTTCTGAAAGCTGTATCGTTCCACCTTCGCGATCCACCTTCAACGGCCTTTCTTTCAATTTCTTCCTCCCCATTTTTCTCTTAATAATCCTGCCAGGCAATACAGTTGGCGAGCATCCTTCAATCTCAAATGCATCCAATAGAGTCGTTACTAATTTTAATTATCCTACGCTATTGCGCTTTATTGCGTTTCGGAAAGAGTCAACCAAATTAATTTCGCTTCTGTCAGACCGGCGCCCTTCCCCGCTATCCTTGGGAGCCCAAGTCTCGGACTCGAGTAAATATTCGCTTCCGAGTCAGGGTAGATCAAACTTAGAAATTCTCGCGAAATCTTATAAAGCTTGAAATCTTTGGATTCAGTATTTGACTAAAGAAATTTCAACGTCAACGGATGGGAGGAGTCTTACTTTGCAGTGACCGCTTCGATCGGTCAATTCTGCTCACAGAATCGCTTAAAACACTTCAAGATAGTCGTAAAGATACTCCCTGTAGCGTTCGATCGACCTTCCATATTAAGCAAACTTATACCGCGCTAAGCATTCTGAAAACGCCACGCAAAACAGCATGATCGTTAGAGACATGACAACCTCCACAACGGTTTCAAACAATTTATCGCAAAGAATCAGAAAGCATTGATGTGAAATCACAAATAAGAAATATTTCGAGATGCGACATATAATAATTTATTCATATACAGAGATTCTTCGATTTAACACATTCGGGATGCGCTTGTCCAGATCAAAGGGTCCATGGAGGTCAGAAGTGGTTTTGTAGATACAAAAGTGACATAATTTATGGATTATTGAATAATACGCGTAGGTAACACACGATGTAATGGTTGAATTAACGGCTGCACTTTTGGTAAATCCCTGTTAGGCACTTCACCTAACACCACAGTCATATCATCGTCACCTTTCGAAGACCGACCTTCCTTGTTTTGTCCATTACCCTTCGTGACGCTGGAATCCTGTGTCTGGTGACTACTCTGTCCACTGCTCTTTCCAGAACTAGAGTCACTCGTCGTCTCACTGTGGTTTTTCTCTACCTTTGTACCGCTCGAATCCTGTGTCTGCTGACTACTCTGTCCACTGCTCTGTCTAGAGCTAGACTCATTCCTCGTTTCATTATGGTCTTTCTCTACCTTCGTACCCTTTGAATCCTGTGTTCGATGGCTGCTCTGTTCACTGCTCTTTCCAGAGCTAGAGTCATTCCGGGTTTCACTGTGATCTTTCTCTACCTTCCTACCGCTTGAATCCTGTGTCTGCTGACTACTCTGTCCAATGCTCTGTCTAGAGCTAGACTCATTCCTCGTTTCACTATGGTCTTTCTCTACCTTCGTACCCTTTGAATCCTGTGTTCTATGGCTGCTCTGTTCACTGCTCTTTGTAACGCTGGAGCCATTCCTAATTTTCTTGTTCTGCTCCTCTGTCTTCTTAAGGACTGAATCTTGTGATTGAGAGCTGCTCTGTCGACTGTCCTTTTCACTGCTTGACTCACTTCTGCTCTGGCTGTGGTCATTCTCTACCTTGGTACCATGTGAATTCTGTGTCTGATGGCTGTTCTGTTCAGTGTTCTTGGCTACGCTGGGGCCATTCTTACTTTTATTGTTCTGCTCCTCTGTCTTCTTAACGCTTGAGTCCTGTGATTGAGAGCTGCTCTGTCGACTGTCCTTTTCACTGCTTGACTCACTTCTGCTCTGGCTGTGGTCCTTCTCTACCTTGGTACCATGTGAATGCTGTGTCTCATGGCTGTTCTGTTCAGTGTTCTTTGCAACGCTGGAGCCATTTTTACTTTTCTTGTTCTCCTCCTCTGTCTTCTTAATGCTTGAGTCTTGTGATTGAGAACTGTTCTGCCCATTACTCTTCGTAGAACTAGAGCCACTTCTAATTTCCTTGTTGTCTTTCTCTATCTTGGTACCATTTGCATCCTTAGTTTGATGGCTGCTGTGTTCACTGGTCCATTCACCGTTGGGGCGATTTCCCTTTTTCTTGTTGTGTTCCTCTGTTTTCCAAGCGCTAGAATCTTGTGACTGGGAGCTGCTGTGTCGACTGTCCTTTTCACTGCTTGAGTCACTTCTGCTGGCACTGTGGTCCTTCTGTACCTTGGTACCATTTGAATCCTGTGTCTGATGGCTGTTCTGTTGAGAGTTCTTTGCAACGCTGGGGCCATTTCTACTTTTATTGTTCTGCTCCTCTGTCTTCTTGACGCTTGAGTCCTGAGATTGAGAGCTGCTCTGTCGACTGTCCTTTTGACTGCTTGACTCACTTCTGCTCTGGCTGTGGTCCTTCTCTACCTTGGTACCATGTGAATTCTGTCTCTGATGGCTGTTCTGTTCAGTGTTCTTGGCTACGCTGGGGCCATTCTTACTTTTATTGTTCTGCTCCTCTGTCTTCTTAACGCTTGAGTCCTGTGATTGAGAGCTGCTCTGTCGACTGTCCTTTTCACTGCTTGACTCACTTCTGCTCTGGCTGTGGTCCTTCTCTACCTTGGTACCATGTGAATGCTGTGTCTCATGGCTGTTCTGTTCAGTGTTCTTTGCAACGCTGGAGCCATTTCTACTTTTCTTGTTCTCCTCCTCTGTCTTCTTAACGCTTGAGTCCTGAGATTGAGAGCTGCTCTGTCGACTGTCCTTTTTACTGCTTGACTCACTTCTGCTCTGGCTGTGGTCCTTCTCTACCTTGGTACCATGTGAATTCTGTGTCTGGTGGCTGTTCTGTTCAGTGTTCTTGGCTACGCTGGGGCCATTCTTACTTTTATTGTTCTGCTCCTCTGTCTTCTTAACGCTTGAGTCCTGAGATTGAGAGCTGCTCTGTCGACTGTCCTTTTGACTGCTTGACTCACTTCTGCTCTGGCTGTGGTCCTTCTCTACCTTGGTACCATGTGAATTCTGTCTCTGATGGCTGTTCTGTTCAGTGTTCTTGGCTACGCTGGGGCCATTCTTACTTTTATTGTTCTGCTCCTCTGTCTTCTTAACGCTTGAGTCCTGTGATTGAGAGCTGCTCTGTCGACTGTCCTTTTCACTGCTTGACTCACTTCTGCTCTGGCTGTGGTCCTTCTCTACCTTGGTACCATGTGAATGCTGTGTCTCATGGCTGTTCTGTTCAGTGTTCTTTGCAACGCTGGAGCCATTTCTACTTTTCTTGTTCTCCTCCTCTGTCTTCTTAACGCTTGAGTCCTGAGATTGAGAGCTGCTCTGTCGACTGTCCTTTTTACTGCTTGACTCACTTCTGCTCTGGCTGTGGTCCTTCTCTACCTTGGTACCATGTGAATTCTGTGTCTGGTGGCTGTTCTGTTCAGTGTTCTTGGCTACGCTGGGGCCATTCTTACTTTTATTGTTCTGCTCCTCTGTCTTCTTAACGCTTGAGTCCTGAGATTGAGAGCTGCTCTGTCGACTGTCCTTTTGACTGCTTGACTCACTTCTGCTCTGGCTGTGGTCCTTCTCTACCTTGGTACCATGTGAATTCTGTCTCTGATGGCTGTTCTGTTCAGTGTTCTTGGCTACGCTGGGGCCATTCTTACTTTTATTGTTCTGCTCCTCTGTCTTCTTAACGCTTGAGTCCTGTGATTGAGAGCTGCTCTGTCGACTGTCCTTTTCACTGCTTGACTCACTTCTGCTCTGGCTGTGGTCCTTCTCTACCTTGGTACCATGTGAATGCTGTGTCTCATGGCTGTTCTGTTCAGTGTTCTTTGCAACGCTGGAGCCATTTCTACTTTTCTTGTTCTCCTCCTCTGTCTTCTTAACGCTTGAGTCCTGAGATTGAGAGCTGCTCTGTCGACTGTCCTTTTTACTGCTTGACTCACTTCTGCTCTGGCTGTGGTCCTTCTCTACCTTGGTACCATGTGAATTCTGTGTCTGGTGGCTGTTCTGTTCAGTGTTCTTGGCTACGCTGGGGCCATTCTTACTTTTATTGTTCTGCTCCTCTGTCTTCTTAACGCTTGAGTCCTGAGATTGAGAGCTGCTCTGTCGACTGTCCTTTTGACTGCTTGACTCACTTCTGCTCTGGCTGTGGTCCTTCTCTACCTTGGTACCATGTGAATTCTGTCTCTGATGGCTGTTCTGTTCAGTGTTCTTGGCTACGCTGGGGCCATTCTTACTTTTATTGTTCTGCTCCTCTGTCTTCTTAACGCTTGAGTCCTGTGATTGAGAGCTGCTCTGTCGACTGTCCTTTTCACTGCTTGAGTCACTTCTGCTGGCACTGTGGTCCTTCTGTACCTTGGTACCATTTGAATCCTGTGTCTGATGGCTGTTCTGTTGAGAGTTCTTTGCAACGCTGGGGCCATTTCTACTTTTATTGTTCTGCTCCTCTGTCTTCTTAACGCTTGAGTCCTGAGATTGAGAGCTGCTCTGTCGACTGTCCTTTTTACTGCTTGACTCACTTCTGCTCTGGCTGTGGTCCTTCTCTACCTTGGTACCATGTGAATTCTGTGTCTGGTGGCTGTTCTGTTCAGTGTTCTTGGCTACGCTGGGGCCATTCTTACTTTTATTGTTCTGCTCCTCTGTCTTCTTAACGCTTGAGTCCTGTGATTGAGATCTGCTCTGTCGACTGTCCTTTTCACTGCTTGACTCACTTCTGCTCTGGCTGTGGTCCTTCTCTACCTTGGTACCATGTGAATGCTGTGTCTCATGGCTGTTCTGTTCAGTGTTCTTTGCAACGCTGGAGCCATTTCTACTTTTCTTGTTCTCCTCCTCTGTCTTCTTAATGCTTGAGTCTTGTGATTGAGAACTGCTCTGCCCATTACTCTTCGTAGAACTAGAGCCACTTCTAATTTCCTTGTTGTCTTTCTCTATCGTGGTACCATTTGCATCCTTAGTTTGATGGCTGCTGTGTTCACTGGTCCATTCACCGTTGGGGCGATTTCCCTTTTTCTTGTTGTGTTCCTCTGTTTTCCAAGCGCTAGAATCTTGTGACTGGGAGCTGCTGTGTCGACTGTCCTTTTCACTGCTTGAGTCACTTCTGCTGGCACTGTGGTCCTTCTGTACCTTGGTACCATTTGAATCCTGTGTCTGATGGCTGTTCTGTTGAGAGTTCTTTGCAACGCTGGGGCCATTTCTACTTTTATTGTTCTGCTCCTCTGTCTTCTTAACGCTTGAGTCCTGAGATTGAGAGCTGCTCTGTCGACTGTCCTTTTTACTGCTTGACTCACTTCTGCTCTGGCTGTGGTCCTTCTCTACCTTGGTACCATGTGAATTCTGTCTCTGATGGCTGTTCTGTTCAGTGTTCTTGGCTACGCTGGGGCCATTCTTACTTTTATTGTTCTGCTCCTCTGTCTTCTTAACGCTTGAGTCCTGTGATTGAGAGCTGCTCTGTCGACTGTCCTTTTCACTGCTTGACTCACTTCTGCTCTGGCTGTGGTCCTTCTCTACCTTGGTACCATGTGAATGCTGTGTCTCATGGCTGTTCTGTTCAGTGTTCTTTGCAACGCTGGAGCCATTTCTACTTTTCTTGTTCTCCTCCTCTGTCTTCTTAACGCTTGAGTCCTGAGATTGAGAGCTGCTCTGTCGACTGTCCTTTTTACTGCTTGACTCACTTCTGCTCTGGCTGTGGTCCTTCTCTACCTTGGTACCATGTGAATTCTGTGTCTGGTGGCTGTTCTGTTCAGTGTTCTTGGCTACGCTGGGGCCATTCTTACTTTTATTGTTCTGCTCCTCTGTCTTCTTAACGCTTGAGTCCTGAGATTGAGAGCTGCTCTGTCGACTGTCCTTTTGACTGCTTGACTCACTTCTGCTCTGGCTGTGGTCCTTCTCTACCTTGGTACCATGTGAATTCTGTCTCTGATGGCTGTTCTGTTCAGTGTTCTTGGCTACGCTGGGGCCATTCTTACTTTTATTGTTCTGCTCCTCTGTCTTCTTAACGCTTGAGTCCTGTGATTGAGAGCTGCTCTGTCGACTGTCCTTTTCACTGCTTGACTCACTTCTGCTCTGGCTGTGGTCCTTCTCTACCTTGGTACCATGTGAATGCTGTGTCTCATGGCTGTTCTGTTCAGT
The DNA here is from genome assembly GCF_051401765.1 of Calliopsis andreniformis. Classification (NCBI taxonomy): domain Eukaryota; kingdom Metazoa; phylum Arthropoda; class Insecta; order Hymenoptera; family Andrenidae; genus Calliopsis; species Calliopsis andreniformis. Next base: position 1,006,693 of record NC_135066.1, read on the forward strand.
GTTCTTTGCAACGCTGGAGCCATTTCTACTTTTCTTGTTCTCCTCCTCTGTCTTCTTAACGCTTGAGTCCTGAGATTGAGAGCTGCTCTGTCGACTGTCCTTTTTACTGCTTGACTCACTTCTGCTCTGGCTGTGGTCCTTCTCTACCTTGGTACCATGTGAATTCTGTGTCTGGTGGCTGTTCTGTTCAGTGTTCTTGGCTACGCTGGGGCCATTCTTACTTTTATTGTTCTGCTCCTCTGTCTTCTTAACGCTTGAGTCCTGAGATTGAGAGCTGCTCTGTCGACTGTCCTTTTGACTGCTTGACTCACTTCTGCTCTGGCTGTGGTCCTTCTCTACCTTGGTACCATGTGAATTCTGTCTCTGATGGCTGTTCTGTTCAGTGTTCTTGGCTACGCTGGGGCCATTCTTACTTTTATTGTTCTGCTCCTCTGTCTTCTTAACGCTTGAGTCCTGTGATTGAGAGCTGCTCTGTCGACTGTCCTTTTCACTGCTTGAGTCACTTCTGCTGGCACTGTGGTCCTTCTGTACCTTGGTACCATTTGAATCCTGTGTCTGATGGCTGTTCTGTTGAGAGTTCTTTGCAACGCTGGGGCCATTTCTACTTTTATTGTTCTGCTCCTCTGTCTTCTTAACGCTTGAGTCCTGAGATTGAGAGCTGCTCTGTCGACTGTCCTTTTTACTGCTTGACTCACTTCTGCTCTGGCTGTGGTCCTTCTCTACCTTGGTACCATGTGAATTCTGTGTCTGGTGGCTGTTCTGTTCAGTGTTCTTGGCTACGCTGGGGCCATTCTTACTTTTATTGTTCTGCTCCTCTGTCTTCTTAACGCTTGAGTCCTGTGATTGAGATCTGCTCTGTCGACTGTCCTTTTCACTGCTTGACTCACTTCTGCTCTGGCTGTGGTCCTTCTCTACCTTGGTACCATGTGAATGCTGTGTCTCATGGCTGTTCTGTTCAGTGTTCTTTGCAACGCTGGAGCCATTTCTACTTTTCTTGTTCTCCTCCTCTGTCTTCTTAATGCTTGAGTCTTGTGATTGAGAACTGCTCTGCCCATTACTCTTCGTAGAACTAGAGCCACTTCTAATTTCCTTGTTGTCTTTCTCTATCGTGGTACCATTTGCATCCTTAGTTTGATGGCTGCTGTGTTCACTGGTCCATTCACCGTTGGGGCGATTTCCCTTTTTCTTGTTGTGTTCCTCTGTTTTCCAAGCGCTAGAATCTTGTGACTGGGAGCTGCTGTGTCGACTGTCCTTTTCACTGCTTGAGTCACTTCTGCTGGCACTGTGGTCCTTCTGTACCTTGGTACCATTTGAATCCTGTGTCTGATGGCTGTTCTGTTGAGAGTTCTTTGCAACGCTGGGGCCATTTCTACTTTTATTGTTCTGCTCCTCTGTCTTCTTAACGCTTGAGTCCTGAGATTGAGAGCTGCTCTGTCGACTGTCCTTTTTACTGCTTGACTCACTTCTGCTCTGGCTGTGGTCCTTCTCTACCTTGGTACCATGTGAATTCTGTCTCTGATGGCTGTTCTGTTCAGTGTTCTTGGCTACGCTGGGGCCATTCTTACTTTTATTGTTCTGCTCCTCTGTCTTCTTAACGCTTGAGTCCTGTGATTGAGAGCTGCTCTGTCGACTGTCCTTTTCACTGCTTGACTCACTTCTGCTCTGGCTGTGGTCCTTCTCTACCTTGGTACCATGTGAATGCTGTGTCTCATGGCTGTTCTGTTCAGTGTTCTTTGCAACGCTGGAGCCATTTCTACTTTTCTTGTTCTCCTCCTCTGTCTTCTTAACGCTTGAGTCCTGAGATTGAGAGCTGCTCTGTCGACTGTCCTTTTTACTGCTTGACTCACTTCTGCTCTGGCTGTGGTCCTTCTCTACCTTGGTACCATGTGAATTCTGTCTCTGATGGCTGTTCTGTTCAGTGTTCTTGGCTACGCTGGGGCCATTCTTACTTTTATTGTTCTGCTCCTCTGTCTTCTTAACGCTTGAGTCCTGTGATTGAGAGCTGCTCTGTCGACTGTCCTTTTCACTGCTTGACTCACTTCTGCTCTGGCTGTGGTCCTTCTCTACCTTGGTACCATGTGAATGCTGTGTCTCATGGCTGTTCTGTTCAGTGTTCTTTGCAACGCTGGAGCCATTTCTACTTTTCTTGTTCTCCTCCTCTGTCTTCTTAACGCTTGAGTCCTGAGATTGAGAGCTGCTCTGTCGACTGTCCTTTTTACTGCTTGACTCACTTCTGCTCTGGCTGTGGTCCTTCTCTACCTTGGTACCATGTGAATTCTGTGTCTGGTGGCTGTTCTGTTCAGTGTTCTTGGCTACGCTGGGGCCATTCTTACTTTTATTGTTCTGCTCCTCTGTCTTCTTAACGCTTGAGTCCTGTGATTGAGAGCTGCTCTGTCGACTGTCCTTTTGACTGCTTGACTCACTTCTGCTCTGGCTGTAGTCCTTCTCTACCTTGGTACCATGTGAATGCTGTGTCTCATGGCTGTTCTGTTCAGTGTTCTTTGCAACGCTGGGGCCATTCTTACTTTTCTTGTTCTGTTCCTCTGTCTTCGTAATGCTTGAATCTTGCGATTTTGATTTGCTGTGTCGACTGCTGTCTTTAGCACTCGACTTATTTCGTTTCGTAGAATAATTTTCTTCCTCGGTTCCCTCTCTGTGCTTCCCTGCAGAGTGGTGTTTTCCTGCATGCTTTCGTTGAGATTCTTCTACATTTGTGTGCCCTTGCTTCAGCTTAAGTTTGTCTGCATGCTTGACATGAAATTCTTCTTCGTTCTGCTGTTCTTCTTTCAGCAGGGGATTGTATTTAAGGTTGTCTGCACGCTTGTCATAAAATTCTTCTACGTTTTGCTGTCCTTCTCTCAAACGAGTATTATACTTAAGTTTGTTTGCACGCTTGTCATGAAGTTCTACTACGTTTTCTTGTCCTTCTCTCAGCAGGGGGTTGTACTTAAGATTGTCTACTCGCTTGTCATGAAATTCTACTAGGTCTTGCTGTCCTTGTCTTGACAGATGATTGTACTTAAGTTTGTTTACTCGCTTGTCATGAAGTTGTACAACATTTTTCTGTTGTTCTTTTAACACAGGGTTGTATTTAAGTGTGTCTACTTGCTTGTCATAAAGCTCAATTATATTTTTCTGTTCTTCTTGCGTCAGCGGGTTGTATTCTGGTTCGTCCACATGCTTATCATAAGATTCTTCTACATTTTGCAGTCCGTCTTTCAACAGAGATTTGTGGTTATGTTTGTGTACCCGCTTGTGATGATGTTTTGCGCTTTTCTGTTCTTCTCTCAGCAGAAGGTTATGCTTAGGTTTGTCTGCGCGCTTGTGATAAAGTTCTACTACGTTTTCCTGGTCTTCTCTCAACAGATGGTTGTGCCTAAGTTTATGTGCACGCTTGTGATGATGTTGTTTTGCGCTTTCCTGTTCTTCTCTCAACAGGGTATGCTTAGGTTTGTCTGCGCGGTTGTGATGAAGTTCCACGTTTTCCTGGTCTTCTCTCAACAGATGGTTGTGCCTAAGTTTATGTGCACGCTTGTGATGATGTTGTTTTGCGCTTTCCTGTTCTTCTCTCAACAGGGTATGCTTAGGTTTGTCTGCGCGGTTGTGATGAAGTTCCACGTTTTCCTGGTCTTCTCTCAAGAGATGGTTGTGCCTAAGTTTATGTGCACGCTTGTGATGATGTTGTTTTGCGCTTTCCTGTTCTTCTCTCAACAGAGAGTTGTGCTTAAGTTTGCCTGCACGCTTGTCATGAAGTTCTTGGGCGCTTTGCTGTCCTTGCTTCAATAGAGTGTTGCGCGTTAGTTGCCCTAAAACGTGACGTTTAACTTTCTTTTTTATATCGTAATTAGTTTCGTCTTCATTCTTTCCCGCAGATGCTTCTAAAATAGGGTTATGCTTAAGATTTGCTGCAATATTGTGGTGAAGGTTTTCTACGTTTTTCTGTGCTTCTCTCAACAGAGGATTGTGCTTAAATTGGTCTACAAAGTTGGCGGGAAGTTCCGTGCCTTTCTGTCCTTGCTCCAACAGAGGGTTGTGCGTCAGTTGTCCTAAAATGTCACGTTTAACTTTGTTTTTTATATTGCTGTTATCTTCGTCCTCATTCTTTCCCGCAGATGCTTCCAATAGAGGGTTATGCTTAAGTTTTTCTGCAACGTTGTGGTGAAGTTTTTCTACAATTTTGTGGTTAAGATTTTGTACGTTCTTCTGTGCTGTTCTCAACAGAGGGTTGGACTTAAGGTCGTTTGCAAGCTTGTCGTTCAGTTTTTCTGCGGTTTTCTGCCCTTGTTTCAAAAGAGGGTTCTGTTGAAGTTTTTCTACAGTTTTATGGTGAAGTTCTTCTGCTTTCTGCTTTGCTTGTTTTAACAGAGGATTGTTGTTAAGTGTGTCTGCAATCTTGGGTTGTTGTTGTTGTGTTGTAGATTCATGTTCCTTATCATCACTGTTTTTAGGTTTGCTTTTCTGACCGTCGCCCTCATATTCTTCGCGGATAAATGTCGCACACCTATGACCAATCATGTGAATAGCTGCTACTGGATTACCTGATACTACCTGTTAGTAAAATACAAAAAGCGGTGATTAAAAATGTATTGAGGCTGTAATGTTAGCTATTCGACAACTAGTAGAATAATGATAGCTATCTAAAGATGTCTTACTCTTGGCATTATAGATGCATCGCATACTCTCAAGCCGCGCATTCCGTGTACTTTCAATTGAGGATCAACAACAGCCATTGGATCCGAAGCAGGGCCCATCTTGCAAGAGCCTGATTGATGATTTTCTGCCCTTGTTTCCCACATAATAGCACACCTCCAATAATCATCACTGTCGTCTTCGTATTTGGAACATTGCGGAACTTTTTTGTGAACGCTAGTCACACCGATTTCTTTCATTGCGGGTGCGCTAGACAACTTTTGAATGTAGCGAACACCGTCTAACACGACATTTCGATCATGTTCGGTCCCCAAGTCGTTACTCCAAATAATAGGATGGCTGAATGGGTTATTGTCTTTGAGCTTTAAAACTCCTGCGAGTATGAATTAAACGAAACATTAGGAAAGGATTCTACAAAATTGAAAAAATTTGTTCTAATCTCAATGAAGGAAAACTTGCCTCTGCTAGTTGGTTGTACGTTAACTGAAGTCATTCTGACTGACATTTTATCACCACTCGCTCCCAGATCAGCAACAAGTAGCTTGGGCTCACATAAAGCTTGAAAACCGGCGAAGAATATTTGGATATCAGGATCTTCCGCAGTTGTATATCTAGATGGCAAGATTCCAGTAACCTGAGCCATGCCTGAGCCTGACATCGGTCCAGTTTGATTGCGCAAATACTGATTCGCGGTGTCAACGTTTAGTAGGGAGGCACGTTGTTCGTTTATGATAAAATCAATTCCAAACGATTGATGGTTATGAAGATTGTGGCCGACACCTGGTAGATCGTGAACTACAGGAACTTTCACGCTTTGAAGATGTTCTTTCGGTCCGATTCCTGAGAGGAGTAACAGCTGAGGCGAATTGATACTGCCTCCAGATACGATTACTTCTCGCCTGGCCTTGACGATGTATTTCCTGCCATTCTGCGTTAAAAAACAATCCCAAGATTATTTCAAAGATGCGAAATAAATTGCAAATAGTACAATTAACGTAACTTCTTACCATTACTAGTTCGACACCAGTGGCTTTCTTGTTAAGCGTTCGAATCTTTGTCACAGTCGCATTCACAGCTACTGCCAGATTCTTACGATCACGATGTGGTCTGATGTATGCTGAAACGCTACTAAGTCTCACACCGTTCCGGCTGATAGTTTGAGCTACCGTGAAACCTGTAATATTGTCTCCGACCATGTCTTCCGTGATACCCAATCCTTGTTGCACTGCTGCCGTCATGACAGTCTTCGCAAAGGGAGGTTGCCAAGGGAACCTATCAAAGTAGAAGAAATTGCCGTTTATTGGGCTTATCTCTAAATTTTACGGGTGATTCTAGGAAAATAATCTTCAAAACGCAACGTTTATAGGGAAAATAATTGTAATTTTTAGTTGAAGTACCTTTCAACTGTCAAAGGTCCACCTGTACCATGGTACTTGCTGCTCACTCTACCGATTTCTTTATTGTCTTCCATTTCTTTGTAGATTGGAAGTACCTAGAAAATATACAATTGTTGGAACAATGAAAAAACGTTATTAATTCTGCGGTCGTAGTGTATCAGTCAACAGATACTGTACATCATTCCAACCCCATCCTTTGTTACCCGCTGCAACCCAGCTGTCGAAATCTTTCGCATGCCCTCGGTGATAGGCCATGCCGTGATGAACAGTGTTACCACCAAGATTTTTCCCTCGTGGCCAATAGCATTGACCATTTGTACTTAAGCATGCGTACGATTCGTTTGAAGTTTTGTACTGCCAATCTAAAGCGCCGCCTACGCAATGAAACGTAAAGGAAGCTTGTACAATCGTGTATGTACTAGATCACCATACCCATCGAAAGAATTAGTTACCTAGATACAGCTGTAGATGGGATGGTACTTCAGACCCAGCCGGTTCATCAGGACCTGCTTCTACTAGAAGAACTTTCCAATTCGGATTTTCGCTTAAGCGTGCAGCAACTACTGGCCCAGCAGCACCAGCTATATTTTGCCAATGAATTAGGATGTAGTTCGTTGTAGTTAAAAATCTAATAATTATTTAGCATTACGACTAATGTGTAGTCGTTTGAGAACATACCACCGACAATAATGAAATCGTATATAAGATCAGGACGGGGGATTGGCTCGACGCGGCCACAGGGATCACCAATTTTCGAGTTCGCGATCAAAAGGGTGTTGAGCAATGTCAGGAACAATGGACCAGAGCTTGCGGAACAAACGTCCTGTAACTGAGGACCACCCGCGAAAGGGTGAGGACATTGCGGCGTAGGCACCGCCATGTCCACCAAACTCGAGTTCTGAAACGTGGAATGATACAATTATTATGTACACCTAATTTTCTTAATAGTAAGCGGACGGACGAATGCGATTACTCGCCTAGAAGAAATAGCAGAATGAGTTTTATAACGTACCATGGTTGTTAGTCGTAACCAGCTAGGGTGTGCTGAAGAATTCGGTGTACAATGTACAGCGTCGTCCCTATTAGACTAACTGTTTACCTTTACTAGTCGTTCTTTTTTATACCCGCGTTTTCACGAGTTCGATATGTATGAAGATGATAAGGGTACAGTTTTTGTAGAACGAACGCGTGCCATCGATAACACAATCATGCATGCAAAAGTGTCATACATGCTATCTAATGTAACGTTCTATTGATGAATTATGTGTCGCGAAAAACAGTGGGGACACTGCACTTCGACAGGACGACAGACTGCACCGTTGACGCACTCAACAAAAAAAATTGCATTCGCCTCATTGCTTCGTATGAAATATATATTTGGAAGATTTTGATTTACAATTGCAAACTTTGTGAGCGATCTTTCCTCGCGTATTAAGTTCGCTAATGGTTTTACATTTATCGACTGAATTGTTTTGGACACGTATAACGATACATTTCTTTGGTTCTTGCTACGAAACAGTAAGATTTTTTTCTATTCCACAAGCCTCTGCAAGAATTCTCGTGAGCAGTAGTTAATTAAATGTAACTACACCATTCGCGCGATAATGGTTAATGTATTGACGAATATTTACACCACGCAGTTCATAAGCAGACATTAATTATTAATGGAAACTATATTTTCAAATGGCAATCTTACATAAAGCTACGTTTACAGTAGGCAATTTTTAGTCGAATCACCTTGTTGAAAAATCTGCAGCCGATCAAAATTGTCGTTTCAACTTGGTTGAAATTCAGTTTACATGGATAACTATGATTAACTTCAGGTTGAACAACTTGATTGTCCGACCAAAAGTTGCTAATGTAAACGTAGCATAACAAAACATAAAGACTTTGATAGCTGCCGAAAAGTTATTTTAATTATAGGAAAACTCTATTTATACATCGCATAAGGTAATTTAGATCTTGTTCTTAGACAAAACAAGCCGCTTTATTTTGGAACACATGTAAATTCTCTTAGATCCGCTTTCAGAGACACAAACAATACGCCAGCTTTTGCAAACGTATGCGGTACTAATAAACTCCAGAGGAAATATCGCGTGACGGAAAAATTATCCTAACTAAAAAAAGAAAAAACAGTAACAGTTGAACAGCATTAATAAGATCGTTCGTTGGAGTTCCGTTCCACGCTTTCGATTCACTCAATCATGGCGGCGACGGTGGAAGAAAGGCAAGCGTTCCGTGTCCTTTCAGATTTGCCGTCGTTCTTTGGTGTGGTTATCGTAGCCTATGTTATTCGCTTGAGAAGGAGTCCGGCTGAATGAAGGACTAGATCGATCAAGAATCTTGACTACCAGGATGCCTGGTCCCAGTCGATGTATTTGATCCCCCAAAGCAATAAGTCCAGCGAGTTCTCGATCGTGGAACGGGAACTACGAAACATGGCAAATGGCTAGTCACTAATAATAACGTTTCCATGGGACTGAGTTTTTCCATGGAAAGTGAGGCGTATGCTCGTACCATTGCGTTGCGGCACCACCCCAGTCTGCTTTAATGAAGGCGGCTGCTCTTTCGCCGATCATTATTGCTGGAGCAGCTGTGTTGCCGGACGTTACCTTCAAGAAGAAAATGTTTCCATTACTCTAATTTACAGACACCTTCTTTGATAAAAAAATATCTATTACTAAGTACCTGAGGCATAATAGACGTATCAGCCACTCGCAATCCTCTGATACCGTGAACTCTCAGTTGAGGATCTACCACAGCCATACGATCGCTGGCTGGACCCATTTTACAGGAGCCTGCTTGATGATTCTCTGGACCAGTATCCTGTCGCACAGCGCAGTTCCAATAGTCATCGCTCAGGAACTGATATTGGGAACAAGCTGGTATAGGCACGTTACTCAGTGTCATATTGTATTTCGCCATAGAGGTAGTATTGCTCAACGACAAGGCTATCTGAATTCCCTCTACAAGAATAGCTGCATCTATGGGATCGGTCAAATAATTTCCGTAGATTTCAGGCTTTGCGAAAGGATCGTTGCTGGCCAAACGAAGAGTTCCTAGGACAGAAACAGGTCTGATTCGTATATTTCCAGCTGTATGAGAACTATGGCGAAATAGCTATGAAAAATGAAATATACCTTTGCTGCGTGGACGAAGATTCGTCGGTGATATGCTTATCTTACGAGATCCGTTATCCATGACAGCGCCGACCGGGCCGTCGACCCCGCAAGCTGCTTGATATCCGCCGAAGAAAAATTGAAGATCAGGGTGATCGGGAGTCGTATAACTAGACGAAATGATTCCCGTTAATTGGGCCAAACCTGTAGACGTCATCGGTCCCTTCTGAAATGAAATGTACTCCAAAGCAGTCGGCCAGTTCAGATCGAACACGTTCGGCTGATTGATGGTGAAGGACAGCGTGTACGAAACGTGATTGTGCAGGTTTTCTCCAACACCTGAGAAGTCAGAGGAAAATGAATTCGATTAGACAGAGGAACACTGCAACGCATGTCTTAGAATGCGGATTGTTTACCCGGCAGGTCCTTCACGACGCTGACGTTCACAGCATCTAGATGTTCCTTCGGTCCAATTCCAGAGAGCAGCAAAATTTGAGGAGAGTTGACAGCGCCGCCGGAGACGATCACCTCGCGATGGGCTCGAGCGATCCGAAGCTTGCCATCCTAAAAAGGTGCACGTGTATATTTTTCATCCCTCGCTCGAGATCGGAAGAAAAGCGAACAATTATGGAAATGTTATTTCTTCGAGGCAATTATTTTTCATCGAACATCCGAGCAAACGAATGACGTTTGCATAACTTACGGCTAATTCAGCGCGATATACGGAATCGGCTTGTCACCGATATTGTCGGTGTCTTCTTGTAAATGTTCCGATACATAATATTTCGTTATCGCCTCGAAAAAGTTGACACCTTTGCTGTACATAGATATAATTCAGAGCTCGCCATAATTATACTAACTTGATAGAACTCAACGCCAGTCGCTTTCATGTTTTCGATAATGACTTTGGTAACGGTGGCGTTCAAAGCGATTTGAAGGTTTCGCCTATAACGAAATGGGCGTAGGAAAGCGGTGGCAGCGCTCTGTCTAACTCCGTTCTTGCTCATTGTTTGTGCGACTGTGAACCCAGTGATCTGATCACCATTAAGATCTTCAGGAATCGGATATCCTCTTTCAGTAACCGCTGCGAGAATGTCTTTAGAGATGTCAGGTCTCCAAGAAAATCTCTCAACGTTGAGCAAGCCGTCAGTGGAATGATATTTAGGGCCAACTCGGTTGATCTCCGTGTTGTTTTCCGAGCAAAGGAAGTATGGTAGAACCTAGGTAGACAGTGCAAAAGAAACGTAGCGTGTCGTAGTCAAAGTTTCCATAACCTTTTTGCGCGTATCAGTATGACGGGTTATTAGCACATCGCTCTCGACAGCCACACGCGACGCGATTTTCGCAATAGTTTTTTTTCTTTTCTCACATTTCTGCTTTACCTCTTCCCAAGACCAGCCATCGTTTCCCATAGCCGCCCAATTGTTGAAGTCCTTCGAGTGCCCTCTCGTGTACATCATACCGTTGTGTACAGACGTTCCACCGAGATTTTTGCCTCGCGGCCAGTAGCACGACCCTCCGCTCGACAGACACGCGTTCGACTCGTTCATCGTTTGATATTGCCAATCGATCGCGGATCCTATGAGTAGAACTCACGTTCAGTCAACAACGACAGATGGGTGTACTTATACCTGACTGTTTCCAGAACTGCTTCTCACTCATTTCATGGTAAATCATTTCTTTTAGAAGATATGATCACACATGGAGAAGAAAAGGACTATAAACTAGAGAAAACAATTGAGAACGCACCCAAGAACATTCCCACCATACTCGGTACTTCGGCTCCCGGTGGCTCGTCGGGACCAGCTTCGAGCAATAGGACTCTCCATTCCGGTTGATCGCTGAGTCTAGATGCTACCACGGAACCAGCTGTGCCTCCTATAAAAGTATATTGGTGAAAGAAAGTTTGCATATCTCGTTAACATTCGACCAGTTTTCATAAATGGTACGCATGGTTGCCATTGCTGCAGTAAAGTATACATGCTTATCGAACTAACGAACACCATATTCGTAACAGTACAGTATATCCAGTCGGAAAGAAACCTGATTTAGATGAAGTTAGAAAGTGGTTCGAGAAGTCCTTGACCATGGCGTGGCAACAGATAAATGTAATTGCATCGTGTGAAAACGCATGTACTTCACGTAGCAACGTGTTACAGGAAACGTGTTTTACCTTCGTTTACACGCAAGGAAGCAAAATACCTTCTTCTCTCGCGTTTTTCCTCCCTCGTCGTCGCTACTCGTTAACACTTGCGCTTCTATACATACACACGATACATGAGTAAGAAGTGTAAGCTAATATTATAGTGCATTGCACTACAGTGCACATAAGTCTACCCTACACTATTCTACACCATCTTCTCACGCAAGTGTCGTCGGGGAAAAAGCGCGAGAGAAGGTGCCCTTTATTAGTCTGCATGGTTACTTCCGACTTTAGCTTCTTCTATATCGGTACATGCACGCAAATGCAGCGCAACAGGATGTAGTGCGGTGCAATCTGAACGAGGAAGGAGCACGTCGTACTCTCATCTCCAAAACTGGAACTTTCTACTTCCTTATACGAAACGATTCCACAAAGGAAGAGATGGGGGGAGATCCAAGTATCGGTTTGCGATAAATAATTTGTAACAATTGAAAGCGGGAAAACGTTAGCGTTTTTCATGGTCGCGAATTATCGCGCATGGTAACTGACGCGTCAAGATTAAGGCAGGGCTGTCCCCTAAGTTGGCAGCAGTCTGCTTATCGATTATGCAAGCTAAGTACAGTGGTTATTCATATACATATGTCGAGCACAAGCAAGACGAGCTTATCATGATGAACAGTGTTCGTTGAAACAATGAACTTTAAGAAAACTTTAGTCAATTAACATTTCTCTTCCCTAATTATGTGAAAATTATAGCAAACTACAATTATACCCCTAAGTAATCCATGTTCAAACCAAATACCTATTCGCAAATTTCAAGTTATTTGGATTTAATATTCCCTAATATACCATTATATGCCTGGAGTTCTTAACTATGCAACGGGCATTATTTAGATTGAATTACGAAAGGTAGGATTTATTCGGTAAAGTATAAATACTTGCATGCATACTTTCCCGCTGCAAATATTTCCCGGAATTCCTACAAATTTTATTTGAAGCGTGTCGCCGACACGCATTATAAATTTTCTATTTATGTTTTATGTAACTTAAAAAATTTTGTATGCAAACAAGAATTAACCGAAATAGTTGTCATAAGCTTTACGTGCAACGATGGTATCCTGGTAGCAAGGAAGCTAGCAGAGAAGAGAAAATGCAATTACAAACAAAGCCAGCTTAACTACAATAATTAGTTTCTGCATTAAAACGATTCAAATTCATTGAAAAGCTTAGAAGTTGCACAAACTACTATATCTGAAGTTTCTGCAAGCATGCCAGTTTTTTAATTTTGTCTATCGAACGTGCGCAGCAGCGCGGAAAATAAATCGTGTCGATTGCGATTTCATCGTTACCGTTCTTGCCTCGATTCTCGTTTATTTACTCTGGCTAATGAAAAATAAGTAACGTCAGAATTTTCACGCGACGCCGTGGCTTGAATTGAAAGGCACCGAGAAAATTTCCTCGCGTTATTTAACGTATCAAACGTAACGACACATTCGAACTTCTTGCATTCGATTCATGTAACGATCCGTCAGGCAACCGTCGCGTCGCTAGCATCGAGAGTTCACCCTTTTCGTCTTCCACGGAAAGACTCTACGAAAGGCGGGCATGGAAACGAGCGCAGAGTGATATCTCGAAAATGGAGTTCCGAAAGTGCAATGCAGCGATGCAGTAAAATTGTGTCGACTCGTTTTATGTACCGCATAGCGAATTGACTGTAAATCCCGAACGTTCGCGAGCGTTCATGACAGAATCGAGTCTCGTGGAAAGAAGTATAGTCGCCAGACGGTTTTTCTCGCGGAGACCGCGCCGCGCCGCGCCGCGCCGCGCCGCGCCGCGTCCTGCAACTTTTCGCAAACGCGACCGCGTTACGGTTGCACCAGCTCGAGATCGAGTGAAAACGGTTCTGGTTGGGCAAAAACGGTCAACAGGGTTGCACAACCACCTCATCGGCGCGGCCCGCCGGTGGCATGAATCGCCGCATGCTATGTGCCGCTGGAACTTCCGCGCTGAATCGTTCGATCTCGCATGACGTTCCACCAATTTCGCGCCTCCACGTTGGATCGAGTTATACTCGCTGAGAAGCATATTTCGATACACGTCCAGCGTATTTCGTTGCGCTTTAGTCGAAGGGGGCCGATGAAACTCGGAGCTTCTCCCACGGACGCTACGCCATGTTATTTATGCTATTCCGTCGCGCCGAGAGCTGGGAGTCTATCCGCGCATAAAGCGAACTCACGTTGCTTATTCCGCTCGTCGATTTGTATCTTTATGGTCGATGCTCATTTCTACCCGGCAATATACTTATCGTCCGACGATATCTTGCCACCGTATAGACAGTTGAACCATTCGGTCAACACACCCCGACGCCAACGTTTTCGTTCCCGCGTAAACTCATATGTTCTGTCGCTCATGGTGCGCTTCTCGTTGTTATGCTCGATGGACGCTAGGCGTTGTCACGCTCCGGAGGACATATACGCCTGAAAATGGTTATCGACCAATAAAACTCTAATGTCTACCGGTATATCGCCTATCGTTATTGACACTCTAGCAACAACCGTCGATTTTATTAGCGTGCTGTGTGCAAAATGTCCCTCTTTCGGAGATTCAAATATCGACGAGATTCTTGTGTATCGGCAATCAAAATAATCGAAGAACTTCTCTTCGCAAACGTAAGCGTAATTTCCTTAGATGAATTACGCGCGAGCGTGAGAATCGTTCAAAAGCTGGTACAGCTTTTACAAAGCGATTTAGTGTCGTATACGACACATACATGCCAGTGGAAGGCCGGAGAAAATCGCAAACGACACTGTTTCGAAAGAGACTGCTGAATATAATACACGTAGGAAGAATATTCACGGTAATCGACGCGTAAGTAACTACGTTTCGATATTTTGGAGAAAAAAAGAGAAACGCGAAAAGTAGCGTATAATCGAGGGAAGTGTCATCGGACAAATAACGCTAGTATCGCACGATACATCGATTATTCGATATGATTATGCAAATTAAGACACAACCAAGCGTGAAGTATCGTGTAGTATACAATCGACCGATTTTCATATTTCACTCTCTTTGTCATTGGCGTCCATTCGCGATACGAACACCTGCGAGTGAGTGTTCTCCGACATGCATCGAGCGCCCCTCTAATGTCTACCGCAGACTTAATTACTCGGTCCTCGAAAAGAACTGGTTCTCTTTTCACAATTTATGTAACGCAAATATCGTGCCGCTTCCGCGGTAACTTCCGTTGTCGATCATTTCAATCGTTGACTGTGTTCCATTCCTTGTTTTTGGGATTACCGAATTTAACAATCTGGAATCAAATTAATTTCGGAGAAATACATTTTGCGTAAAGCTTTCAATTTACTTGACTTCGTTGCACAGTTGAATACCTAATTAACTACAGTCAGTCGGCAATTAATCGAGTAATAGATACCTTCATACATGTAGTTTGGTAGGATTACGGTTAATCGAGTTACCATTAACGAGATCGCCGTAGCAGCTAGGAAATACAAATTTTCAATTATGTTCGCAATATCATCCGATCAAAATTGTTACATTAAACGTAGCTCTCCTGTGCTTCTTTCAAAGTTCCGTTATCGAAAGGCAAAAAAGAAATAGGATTTACGAAGAAGTGTTCGTTTGCGCACTGATACTTGTAGGATCGTGAAAAGTTGAGCTAAATCGATTTTGTCTGTCGAATCGGTACCGCTATAGCACTTCGTTTCGAACATTCTCGTTCCCTCGGAACGCCGCGCCGCTTTTTACCGCCTGCGCCTCTGAGAATTTATCTCTTTCCAACCGAACGTAGAACTACACGTAATAATACATGGAGAGGAAGCGGTACAATGCCGGAAGAGGATGGCTGAAACAGGAGCGGACAGCGATGAAATCACGAACTGGAAATTAAATTAATAACATAATAATTACGCAGGCTCTGTCTGAATAACAGTTTGTATTAATATCACATTTAAACAGTGAATGATCTCGGACAATTAAATCGAGTTTTCGTTACTGCTTTGATAGAGATAATTCACGACGAAATAATTACCGGGTTTGAATTCGCTTTCTATGACACAAGAACTTACGTGTGTGTCACTATGAGTGATACACTATTAACTAGCCGCTCCCTATCCGGAATATTACTAAACTGTAGCTAAAGGTACAGATA
Source organism: Calliopsis andreniformis (assembly GCF_051401765.1). Lineage (NCBI taxonomy): Eukaryota > Metazoa > Arthropoda > Insecta > Hymenoptera > Andrenidae > Calliopsis > Calliopsis andreniformis. The sequence continues at coordinate 1,022,170 of NC_135066.1, forward strand.
CTAGGAGTTATCCTTGGCGATAGGCGTTCATCCACATCGCGAGTATCATTAAAATTCAACAAAAATCCTTCTACTCGTAAGAAATAGATACATTGAGATCAGAATTTGTAAAGTTTGCTGCACGATAACGTTATTTGCCTAGTTATCTGATTAATTGAGCATTCACTTCGACTATTTAACTAAAGACTTATGTATAGTGCAAGATGTGCAAAGACAATTTGTTCAGTTTAAACAGATAAAGAAACTCGTATCACTTGTCACGTGCCATAACGTAATCATACGCGTCCATACGTTTCCTGAAAAGGTAGGAAAGTTAATTTTAAGCATCAGGCCAGTAGGATCGTCTGTGCAAAGCCGCAAACTCGTGGCACAGATTTGCACAGTGGATTCACCTTGTGAAATATCCCATTACAAGCTTCCTTTTTTCCTCTAGCGCAAAGCTCGCTCCGCTACCATCCCCCTTAACCCGTTAAGCGACTAAGACCGGTTACGTCGTCGTTCATTTCACTTCTAACGAGTTTGCTTGTCGTCGAACTTTACTAATTACACCCGGTCAGGAAACGTTAAGATACATCGTTTGTTTCTTGCCGCTGCCACGTCAGCGTTCATTATACTCGCTATCGTTTCTTCAGTCTTATTTTCGTATTCCACGGATTATAGTCTTGGTTGTCGCTTTATTCTTATAGTATTATGCTGCGGAATAAAGAGCTTAGCGAAACTTTATTACTCAGTTTAGTATTACCATCACATTTTTAGTGCTCCTATAATATAGAGAAAAAATGAAATTGAATAACGTAATTTTGGAACTAAACTACCGAGTTAGTGTTAGATGTCTCAATGAATGAATTACCTTTCCACATAAGGTTGTCGACCACAACAGATGGATATCATCGGCGAAATCGATTACTAATTTGAATGTACGGTCGCTTGGCGGCAATCAGATGCATATTGGACGCACGTGCGCACACATTCGTCAATCGACGCATTTGCAAACGGGTTCGAGGCGACTCGAGCGTTTTCTTCGATCAATGTTTGCGTTTAACAGGAAAATTCGACGGATTTTACGGTTGAATACACAATGAGTTATCACTTTAACCATGAAATCCGAATCGTGGGTAAACGTGCGATTAAATTATGAAGCATGTGTATGCAAACTTCTGTGTTTGTCAGTTCTGACCTGTATACACTCAGGTTTATCAATTGAAACTTCATAGGTATACATTTGCAACAATCTCGCGACAGATTGCCGTGACTCATATGCATTTTTAACACCAGCATTTAGTAAATAATTCAACGTTAAAAGATGTTCAATTTGTATTAATAATAAATGAAACTGTTATTAAAAATATGTGTAGTATCGAGGTTTATACGAATTCTTTTAATTTTCTAACATTTTAGATATAACGTTTAAAAGTAGGATGACGTATAATTCTAGGATAAATCGTTCTTGATTGTTGCGAGATTGTCTTGTAATGTTTACACACCTAAAGATTTGCAAATGGAATAGGTGACGGTAGGAATGTATCGCTCCAATGGATACTCTTTTTAGCATGTCGCTTGAATGATGAAATGCGTTCGAATGCGCCCGCGTCGTACTACACGTTTCCCGTCAAATTTTTGTCAGATGATAAACCGCGTTACGTTGCGTCGACGACCTATTTTACTTCGGTAAAATATTATACAATCCACACAGATAGTGTGGATTGCATTGTAACTCTAACGATCACCGTTAAATTAATGCCTGCGAATATCGCTGAATAATTCGTGCTATCTACGATAGAAATTTTTCTTCCATTAAAACCTCTTTATTATATTAGTTTGCTCGCATCTGAAACGGTGAGAAAGTGCCGTTTATAATTGATAGCACCGCGCATCGACACCCCTCGCGGCATTAAATCATTCAGCGAGATCCATTTGCTTTCCTTATAGAATTTCAAACGAAATGTACGAAATTTCACCTCCACTTTGATTGACATTACTGTAATTGCAGCGCATGAAATATGTAGATAAGTGAAGAATGATTATGTACTCACCACCGACGACGATGAAGTCGTAGTAGGTATCGGGTGGATCAACTGGCCTGACTCGTTCGCAAAGTTGAGAAATGTCGTCTTTCGCCCGGATGAACGTGTCTAGCAGGGTCATGAAAGTTAAAAACTGCGATCCCGGGCAGCTCTGCGCGAGGCTCGGTCCGAGGTACGATCCAGAACATCTTGGCTCGACGTTCACGTTGTACGACATTCTGTGACCAGTAAATCAGCAATTATTCCTCGTGTCGATGGAACACCATTACCTAATTGCCTCGCGTAATGGAGCTACCCGTGTTACGCGACTTGACAACCCGAAAGGAGAACTAGTCGTTTATGTAGCAACAGTCGCAAGATTGGTGAATGATCGAAGAACACGACTGCCGAAAGATCGATTTGCCTCGTGGAGACCGATCGTATCCAACAGCGAGTCGCGTGCACTCTGCCATTCGTGTTTGGTCCAGCCCTTAGTTTTTGTTACCATTTAATGGCCATATCCGGCGCTTGCCAATTGAAGTCAGGGACGCAATGAAATCACCGAGATCGCGTGGCACGACTTTCTCGCGGAAGAAGGCAACGACAGTCGAAGTCGTGAACCTCGTGTTCGACCCTCGTCGCGCGACGATCGGCCAATTGCAATTCGGTTCGATCGGTTTTGTCTCTGAAATAGTTTCGTTTCCAACGTCCTTTATGTAAGGCTAACTACTAGCTAAAATAGCAACGAAATAAGTACACGCATTAATTGGCAAGATGAATGGATTAATTAATGCATACCTAATTAACCAGCCGTGTTAATTAATTTACCTCTAATTATCATGGCCACAGTTTTTACGTCCGCGCGAAGCCTAGTTACGTGAATTAAGATTTCGAAATGCAAAGTACAAGAAATATGCAGGAAGACGGCAGTTGTTAATATTTAATAGAATGATTATTTTATCGTCGAACCAATGTGCGAAAGGTGCCACGACGAACATCACGATTTAGCAATATTTCATTGTTTGCTGTTTTCCCAAGCGCACTGCCGCCGGAATCGACCGAGGATAACCGCGTATATTTCGCGCCACATTTTTCGAGACTTCCGAGCCACTGAACGATCAAAAATTTTGCCGATTCACTGAACGAACCAATTCAATTATTTATCCCTGAATTGCAAAATGTTTTCTTTAAATTTCAATGTTTATAAATAAATGTTTGCTCAGAAGTTTCATATATTCTCGAATAAGAAATGTTATGCAGTTAGCAAACTGATAATTTCTGTTTCACTTGCCTTCTTAAAAGGTTAGCAGAATAATCGACGAACTATCAAGGAATTAATGTAACACGATGAACACGATACCGAACTTTCGCGACCGATAATATGAGGTGGATCAAGCACGCGAGGATCAAGCTCGCAGCAACGAGCGAACCAGGTACAACTGTAAAACCTCTCACTGTAGAACGTCTCTATATAATTCATTGCTCTCCCCTCCATCTCTAGTCCCCTCATCTCCTTTTCCTTCTCTAACAATAAGTCACGCGATATTAATTCGGGTAATATTTTCGGACGAATTATTCCAATTCAATAATCCTTCGCCAGTTTCAAAGATAAGGATTTCCGTGGACAGGTTTTTTCGGTGACCTAATTACATTTCTAGCATCTGTGTACATATACTTCGTTAATTAAAGATATAACGTACACTTGGAAACTCGCGTAATTTATTAAAAAAAGTTAGTCAACAATTGCGCAGTATGAACTATTTGATGATGAGCATCGACACATTATAGACTTCAAATGTCATTCCTTTCTCGCGTAAGACACATCGTCTCATCCCGCGAGACCTATCGATACTAAAGGTTTGTCTCCGCGGCTGGTTATAATGCGGTTGATTCCACTAGAACGCAGTGAAACGATTCGGTCTTCGCGATGAAATTATTATCGAGTCGAACATTGTACGCGTAAACGACGTTGCAGTGCTCTCGCTCCCGGTGTTAATAAACCGTGAATTGCCGGTTATTTCGTAGCGAGCGCGGTCAGAATATAATAATGCAACTGCGCGCACGTATGAACCGATAATAGCGTTCCACTTAGTCTGTAGTCTCGGATTCATTGGCAGCGGATGTGCGCGACACCGGATGCAGAGCGCGCGTTTTCAAGCGCGTTCCCATACACACCCTGGCTCGGTAACTCTTCCGTCGTGAGCGTTGGAATAACGTCGAAAGCGGCCGATACCGGAATTATTACCCCCTGCGATTCAATTTTATGCGATTATCGTTATACCCTCGCCATCGCGGCGCACCGATATTTGGCTTATTTGAATCGCCAGGGAACGCAATTCTAGGCGCTAGTTCTTCTATTAAAGGCCATCGTTCTTTTACTCTTCTGGAGGACAATTTCGTTACAATTATTTTACCAAGAATAACTTTGCTGAGAAGTGTATCGAGACAACGGTGGTGCCTGGAACAGTCGCGTACTCTCTTTGCCTCCTGGTTGTTTGATGTTGAAAGTATGACACTGTTGCTCCAGTTATAGCGCAATTAAGAAGTTTTTACGGCGGATGCGGACGATGCTTCTTTTCAAGTCATCTCTTAAGTGGTTCGATTTTTTGCCCTTCAAGCGACGAATCTAAACGAGTTAAGCGATTGTTTCATACGACGATGCCCAAGCGTAATGTCATCGTGTTCAAGATACCCACCCTGTGCGGGGGCAAAAGTTTTTGCAACAGCAGAACCGGAAGAATTCGCGCGAACTTCTGTCTATTGATACGTTCATTAATCTTGCTTCCCCTGGAAAGTAATAAACGTACCTCATTTTGCCACGCACGCGGATCTTTAGACAAATGACATGTAGCATTCGATGACGAACGCGTTTATGCAAGGTATTTTCCGTTTTATCAATGATTACGTTCCCGCTTATTGTTCTTCCTCGATGCATTGTCCGTTCGATGAAGAGCAAGGGGCTCTCCGTGGGAATCGATAACTCGCGATTCTGCATTTGCATTCGTAATCGTGATCATCGGCTCTACTGGGAGTCTCCTCGATGATGCATCGTATTGTCCAGCCGTAATCTAATGAGGAAATTATTTAGTAATAACTATAATTGGCGCCTGTAAATTTTGGACATTGCGTGTTGTAATTTCGTTCTTTGCCGACGACGAACTCTGCTGTTCTATTTCCCAGTTCGAAATCGTACATCTTATAATTAAAATGCTACGGTCGCAGATATAGGAAAGAAACGAGAGACAGTGAGGAAAAAAAATCAAAGATAGAGAAGAGATGGTGGCAGTAATTTTGTTACGACATAGCTGAAGGTAATCCCCTTGTGTAATCAAAAGCCCACGAATGGCTAACGTGTTTATACCAACGAATATTCTCACACGTTGATGATATATCACGTGATTGTGTAGAAATAGTGATTTTAGTTAATAGTTTCATTTGAACAGCAAAGGGTATCTATTATTGATCAGATTACGGTACTTCCATTAAGTCAATAGCTCTCAGATTAAAATATTCTTTCTACAGACTTTATAAGAACTATTTTAGTTGTGTCTTATCAGTTGTCACGTAGGTACCGCAAACATGAGTTCTATTAGTATGGGAAGACTCGGAAGGTATGTGACGTAAGGTAAAGTCATGAGTATCACAAAACGAAATACAGCGGCAATCGGATTGTAAATAGATTCACGTTTATTAGCTCTGCGATTCTACGACGGCTTTATTAAGAAATATTTAAAACCAGGAAACGAACAGATTCTTCAGTGATTCCGTTCCTGTGTTTCCTTACACGCAGATTTCACAGAGCTGAAGGTAAACGAAGCACAGACACGCGTGTCTGATGCACATTTTACATGGTGCTTGTCCACTCTAACGCGGCGCGTTATGAGCATGAAGGCAACTGGTCTGGTTTTCGATGGCTATGCGGCCACTAGGAGTAGTCCTTGGCTTTTCCCTTAGCGAATATCACCACGCGTACGATGCACCAGTGCACCAATACCTAATGTTCATCGGTTTTATACGTACACTCGTTTTTAGTGGAAACCCCATCGCGGTAAATGGTGATGACATCATATAAAAACTCGCAGGCGGGCGAGCAGCACAGGTTCGCGATCGCATCTCGTTCATGGATAATCCGTCATCCGCGGACGACGAACGACGCTTCCAGCTATTTCTTTTTACAAGGAATTACGTAAGCTGCTTGTTGCCCGCTTGCTCGTTTTCAATATCACTTTGTTATCTAATGGAATGTTAAATAAATCCTGTAGATACGTGGTATCGATCGTTTGTTATTGCCTTGGTGCTGCTAGCAAGCAGGAATTGCCGATCCGCGATATTGATGTAGCTGATTGAAAATTGTCTATCACAGCATTGAATGCATAATTATCTGCAAACAATTAATTAAAATTCTGGGAATTCGGGCTGAAGATTCTCCACTGGGAAATAGCTGACGTCCCTCTGATCGCTGATCTATAGGGTTTTTCCACCAGATGATTAGCGGAAATTGTAGAAGTACTATTTGAGATGACCTCGATTCGAGGGAGTCTGTGACGAGCTTATAAGTTCCATTGTCTAAAGATTCATTCGCGTCGCCCAGCTATTCTAATAACTATTCCTCTTGTCTGCATGGGACGTAGCCTAGCTTTAAATATATAAAATGATGCACCCAAACGTTTGTAACAATTCCGGATATCGTAAATGTAAATATGCTATTGTTAAGCAATAACAATTAGCTTATCTTTCTTGCAGATAAGTAATTTAATGATTATCGTGTTCGGTTTAATATTTTTCCATCTGGTCTGCCTGTTTGTGATAATTGATGGGAAATGACGGAAATCTATCTTTACGTCCTAAGACAGAACTTCGACAGAAACGAGAGAAACGCCTCAGTAAATTTTTACGAGAGACAAATATTTTCGGACGCTATTTTAACCTCTGAATCTTGAAAACGGAAGAGGCCATGGAAATTGTCAAGCAGTATAGTGAATGATTTGCGGTTTATAAGCTTTGAAAACTTTAGCAGACAAAGTCGATGATAAATATTTCGCAGGAACGTTACCGGTTCGTGCGAAACACAGTAGCTGCTAGGCCGCTCTTCTCGAGACGAAAGGAGAGATAAATGCAAAATTTCATAAAGACAACAGCACGAGTAACGTCGCTTCTTTGAAGTTTTTAATTTAGACACGACGACCGCGCGAAATTTATTCCTAGAGAGGCCGATCCTCCTACTCTAGTGCATTCCCTTTACCCAGGGTAATCCAGAATCTCCCTCTAAAAAGAATTAATAACTTTGAAAGTTGATTTCGGGCTGGAAATAAATTTGTGTACGAGCAACGCGACGTATTTCATTAAAGAGGCCGCGCAGGGATATGCATTTTCTTTATCCAGGGATAGCACGCGCGAGGGACGATATTTCTCATTAAACCTTATTCGATAGGATAGCACAAGCGCGCGTTATTGCACAGAGGCCGATGCAATTCGGAAAAAAAATAGCGCGGAAGAAAGATCAGTCTACAGGGTGAAACGTATAGACGGTGGCTACGTGATAGCACTATCGCGCGTTGGTTAAGTTAGGAAGTTCGATCGTACGAGTGGCAAACTGACAGTATTCGTCCTATCTTCCGTTCCCTTTCGTTCTGCTCCGTTCCGCTCCCCTTTACTCATTTCGAGGGACGTTCGAGAGCTTTGCTTAAGCTGAGCTTAAATAAGCAAACTGTCGCTGGGGTAGCTAGCTTCCACTAATGTTTCATCGCTCTCCTTCCTCTATCAGACCCTAGCGTCTACACCGCGAAACTTTTTGCAGGTTGAATTCTCTATTAGCCGACCAACCAGTCTCCGTAGAATCGTGAGCGACTCTGTTCGCTCGAATCGTTGACTTCAAGCGCAGTCGAGGAAACCTCTCGCTTATTCTCCGCAAAAATAAAGCGCGGCAAGTTACTCTACCGGGTTCTGTTAATCTTGCGACTCGACGACTCGACGACTCGATAACAGGATTCCACGAATATTCTCTACCGCGCGCGAATCTTTATCTACTGTAAATATAGCCTAAACTCCTAGGAGGAAGTTCGAGACGTCGGTAGACGCGATTCACGAAACGCCGGCATTGTCGGCTAAAATAAATCAAGGGAAATTCGAAAACTCTTGCGCTTGCTTTCAAGGCATACTTAATTGTTGTTAAACTGATGAGAGGAGATGAGGTAACTTCATAGCGCGACGGTTAAATTGCAATTATCTAACGTAATTGCATGAAAAGTATGAATAAATAAGGATGCTGTAGGAAATACCGAGAGATTCGTTGACAAGTCTCGACCCAATAATTCCATGAACCCTGAGGGGACGTAGCGAAGCTCTCGAGCGACATCGTTCGGCCATTGCGGTGAAGGTGTTCCCGCGGAACCGGAAGCTCGACCCCTGCGGTAAGATTTGTACGATACTTCGGCATAGTCTTCAGCTCTAAGTGTACTTCCTTGTATACCGTGGGGCTGAACTGACGGCATCAAATCGTTTCCTGCGCTCCTGCCATCACCTCGACAAATACTGTGCGGGAGAGCTTATAATCGTTATTCGAATTAACTTACTGAGTGCTATATTTTAAATATTTACTATTATCGATTCGTTTGGTACGACGTCGGTATTTTGACAATATTTCACAAAAATTAAGGTGGAAACAATCGATCGATGAACACGTGAATTAAATTTGAAAACGCTAAAAGTCTAGGTATAGGTGGTATTCAAGGTCTACTCGAACAGTACTCGATGAGAATTCCGTGGAAAAATCTATCACTGTCCCGCAAAGCCGTTAGCATGAATTGAGTCGGAACTTCGTTACATCTATTGAAATCGATTCGATTTGGGTATTTAACCAGTATCGTTGTTAAGTTATCGGCGACTGTCAAACAATATCATTCAAGTATTACGCTAAAGCCAGGCTGAGCCCTATTGTTAGGGAATACATACCCATTAAATACTACTGCATAGTAATCGGATGTAGCTATTTTACCCATTCGAAATACATCGCCTCTGACTTCTAACATTGAGAAATAGGTAACAAAACATGAAATGTTTCTAAAGATGGGTGGACAGGAAGAACTTTCGGCGATGATTTGGGAATCAACCCAAACTAGCTCCGAGAAAATATTATCTTTACCGTCTTTATCTGGCTTACGCGAGTGACTTCGATGCCTGATTCGAGAATCCGACGAAAGCTAGCGGTCCACCGTTCGGATAGTAATATTTACAGTTCGACGTACGCTGCTGCTATTTCACAAGCTCAAATACCAGTCGTCGAGTTCTCACGACCCTAAGAAAAATAAAAGCTTGCACCCTTGAACAGCGCCGCGGTTATGTAACATCAGTTACGAATGATCGAACTGAAGAATAATTGAGAACCGCTGAATCGATTTCACGATAACGATAGAAAATGAAAGAGTCCTTTTCAGAGCACGATTAAACGAGAAGTTTGAAATCGAGCTATGATGCGACGCGTGGAGATGAATTATAGTCTTTTTAATATTGAAAAGAGAAAAATTAGGCGCACCACATCTCTCTTAATGCGAATTAATGAGCGTTAAACTTCACTTTTCATATTTCGGTTCAAAAGCCAAAAAGTAAAAAACTGAATTGGTCTGGAAATAAAAAATAAAACTCGCGAGTGCTTTTTCATGAACTTTTAGCGATGTTTATAAATCATAGAAATGGGACAAGAGGAAGACTGTTTTTTCGTGGAATCATAGTGTATTGTTGAAATAAAAATTCGTATAAAAAGTTCCATCAAAAACACAGATGTAATAGCATGCAAGAGTTGCATACAAGTTAGACCTTCTTCAGACGTTCAAGAGAAATTTGAAATCTCGAACGCATCTTTCACAACTCTGACGTTCCCTCGCTCCTTTAACGTTTCGTCAGAACGCCAGTTGCAGCTGTCGGAATCAAGGGAGGAGAAATAATAATCGATTTAGCTTCGAAGCTTTACTCCTTTCCACACGAGAATTTCGATTTGTTTCACCGCCCTCTCAGCGTGCAGTCAACCTATACTTTCAATTAAAGTGGATATTAATTAAAGTGGATTGACACGGCCGGTCGATCCTTCTCGCGAACGAGCAATCAATTAATTTCCATCAGCGACCCGTATTTCTCTAATACGGGCGTCGACTTTGCACTCGTGCGTCGAACGAACGTTCCGATAGCGGAATAGAATTTGACCGGTTCAGGATCATCTCTATTGTATCGTACTGAAATAGAATGCACGAAAAACCTTCGACAAGTATATATCAAATATCGAATATTCCCAACTGTCACACGTTATTTGACAAATGTCTGTTTCTTTAACAACTAGAAGCGCTAACGTAATTGTCGTACTTCTTTTCTATTATATTCAATTCTTTCTATTCTACCCTTTGCCATGAAACTTCAGGGTACATTTCATCAAATGGTAGACATTTAAGACGATTTGCCGTAGGTTTTTTTTCGGATTGGTCCCTTTCAGTTCCTTTTCAGAGACGACGGAACGCAGAAGTCAGAAGGGTCAGACACACATTTAATCGATGTGACTTCCATCCATGAGAGATACGCGGAGCTTTACGAGCAACGAAGATCTTTAGCTGAGAGCATTCTGACCTAGACTAACCTATCTTGCTCTCTTTCCATAAAGCAAGAATGGTCGCCCGTACGGTGTTATTACGGAGAGAACTTGGACTGCGACTAGTCAAAGTACGTCGTTCCTGAGCCGTTCGTACCACGCTACCGCAACGAAACACGAAAGTGTTGATGACTGAAAAGCGCGATATGCACTTTGTGCTTGCTCGACTACGTCTGCTTTTAGTCTGCGTATTTGCCTGCGAGGCTGTCGAAAATTTATGCTCGCCATCTAGCTGGAGGTTACCGTTTATTACGAAATATCTCGAATGTGCTATAGTACGCGCTTCTTGACGCGAGGGAACAAATTTAAAACGCATCCAATTAGTTAGAGAGCCGAGGGAAATGTTGCAACGATGCACGATCGAGATCGCCATGAACGATAAGGAAATTTAAAAAAAAGAAAAAGGAATTGAGAAAGCAATGGAGAAAAATCTGTTCCTTACGAATTCCAAAGAGACAGTTTTTTATTAAAGGTACGCAAATGGATAACGCTGATGGCTGAACGCACCTATACGAAAGTGCCATTTGAGACGAGCCATTCGTCGAAGGAGGGAAACTCGACTCGAGGTTTGAGTTGCGGAAGCAAAGGGGCCCGAGCGCTCGGCTTTCTTCCCTAAGAAACGAAATAATGCGAGAGTTTTCTGGCACGTCCTAGCAAAGTAGACCTCTCGAAAGTTTTCGCCGAAGAAAGCCGTGGGAAAAAGGATGCTCGACGAGAAGAAGAAACGGCCAAACCAAATTAGACTACTAGACCCGAACGGAGACGAGGTCATCGGGAAACTTACAAACGACCGACGCGCCTTTCGTTCCTATCTGACGAATAAATGCCCTCCTCATCTACAAAAGATTTTTCGTCGTCTCTATGATTAAAAGTCTCGCCGTTGGCTACTGTCCGCCACCAGAATCTTCCCTTTCCTGTCTAGTCTCGTTTAAACCCTAGCCTCGCTCGTTACACGTTTCCTTCGGCTTTCGGAAGGTCGAACAATGTCTCGAAAAATATGTTTAACGATGAAACGCGGCACTCGGAACGTGAACTCTACATTCCTGTAATTAGAGCATTCTTGCTTCAAGAGTCGTCTCCCCTGCCGCCCTCAGGTCTTCCATTCACCCCTTTGATCCATTCATAGAGCCAGGCTTTTTCTCAGACCCGTCTTCCTTCTGCATCCTTGCCTTCCCCTTTTCAGTTCGTTCTGTACACCATCCCGCTTCGTTGCGCTTTTGCCCACAGAAGCATCGTAGTTTAACTAAATCCTATTTGCATCCGTGACTTTGGATATGGGTAAGTTACAAATTAGCGGAATCGTTGTTTAGCTGATACCGCGACAGAGATGCGAGAAGAAGGTAGTAAGTAATATTAGAGGAAAAATATAATCGTGGAAGGCTGCCTCGTTCAGTCTAGGAAACTTTCAACGAAACTCATGTTTAAGAACCTAATTTCTTTTCGCGATATAGACGCGAATTGTACCTTAGAACGAATTCCGTACGCGAATAGTAAACAATAGGCTTTTCACCTTGGCGAAGCGTAGATTGCCGAAACATAATGTTTGAAGACTGAAAGAGTTGAGGAAAAAAGGCTTCGCTGTCTATAAAAGCAAGCAATAATACGCCGCTACGTTGGAAGATATCTGATGGCCGATTGGGCGGGAAGCCTCGCGAGCCGACGACTCTCTTCGTATCGGCCGAAGGCGCATGTTCCGTGTTAGGGAACGCGGATTCGCAGTTTATCGTGAAGAAGCAATTAAGTGCTGGAAGTTACTGACGGATTGGACGATACGCGGATTAAGTCAAAAGAGCTTCGGTTTGCTCGCATTCCGTTGAACCGGCGTGGCGCTCTGAAAGGAAATAGGGAAAGGAAGAACCGAATGCGAGTTTCGAAGCGAAGGCGAATAGGTCGAAGCAGTGGACGGAAATTCAGTTAAAAGGCATGGAGTACGTCGTTGCATTTAGCTCCTTTACTGGCGCGTTTCCTGCTTCGTGTTTTCTGCCCAGGCCCCTCTGCCTCCTGGAAGTCTCGTGCCACGATTCCGCCAAACAATTTTCCCTGCAACCGTGCTACCAGCCTCTTTCCCTTTCCGATGCAGGCGAACGACTGCGCATAGTCTCACTTTCTCGCTCCCTAGCTCCATTCAAAATCCACAGGCAAAATGGTTACTGGAATCGTACTTGTTGAGCCGCTTAATGGGTCTGAGAGCATCGCGAAAGTTGCTCCTGCAATTTTTCACTCGGCTAAGTCTCCGAAACTCCATTCGATTCCAGATTGCTCGACTTGTTCGAAGTTTGTCGCACCGGTGGCCGTTCGTTCCCCTTCTACTGTTCCAGCTTTTGCTCCCTCGCTCGAGACCAGTTTCTCTGGACCTCTTCTCCTTTCGCGTCTTCCACCTCTCGCTATTCCATCAGCCTCAGAGTCCCAAAGAATACTTATTAGACATTGTTGGACGTCTTCCTGTTATATCCTCCTACCACTACCACTCCTTCCTCTATTTATAGAAGAGGAAGGGCGAGGCTACACAACGTAGGAAAAGGAGAAGGATAAAGAGTAAGGGTGGAAGCCCTTGGAGTATTGGACCCGAGCCTCTCAGTAATCATCATTATTTGTTTTTTAATTGAAGTTTTTTTAAATATGAAACACACTTTTGCAGAAAATTTCGAAACGCCGATGAAGATCGTAAACGTACAACTATAACCGTGCCAGAGATAGAGTGAAAATACGGAAGTCTTGCGTAGCGTGGGTGAGTTTTAGTAACGAGCTTTATCCGACAATAGCTTTCAGCAGAACTAGCCCCCCCCCTTCAGTCTTCCCCTTTCGTGTTGAATGCAGAAACGAAAATTCAGTTTATAGCATGATCGTGATTCTTTTTATGTAGTTTTTGACTTACTCGCTCAAAAGTAAAACAATACAGCAATCAGATATTTGTACCAATGTTTATGCAAAATTTACTTATCCTATTGTGCATTCAATTGTATTTGATACTCTAGCGAAAATCTAAATAGCGTATGTTATTTCATTTGCTCGGTACTAGTGTCGTATTACCTTTAATAATAGCAGTGAAATCGAAACTAACTCCATGAGTGACGTATACGAATTTGAACTGCTAATTTAAGTGCAATAAGCTCTTGAAAAATGATATGTTTTGAATTCAACACGCTTTAAGCATAGAAACGAAAGTGACCATTTTCGCGACGCTAAAGCTTCGATGCAAGTAACGAACTTCCACGCCAACATGGCGAGCAAAAAGCAGCTAGCCCAGTAGCCGCTCTGATACCGACTAGCAGCGAACATGTTGAAAGCATTAGGAAGTTTCTTGTGACCCCACTCGCCCGAAATTAGAGGCAATCATTCTCGGCTTAACCAATGCACGATTCGAACGGTTTTGCCTTGATCCCACCCTTCGAGGTACCCAAACCACAACCCTTCTAATAACGGTAACGTCGTGGAGCCGTTTACCCCCAAGTCCAAATCGATGATTCGTCGAACCGCTGCTCGACCCATTACGATACACTACGCTCAAGATCGGTGGTGCCACAAAACGTAAATTCAGAGAAGCATTAACGCCTCGATCGATAGTTTTGCAACGTTATGTAGAGGAGTTCGAAAAACATTGAACGAAGATTATTCGACGAATAGTGACACGTTTTATGCACTTACCGCAAGTTATTCCTTTCGTTGACAATTGAAACAAAAATGAACCGAGACTCGACGTGGGTTGCGATAAGGAATGAGAAATAGAACAACGTTACGTGTAAATAGTACACGTACTATTTATACGTGTATAAATACTGAACGAAATCTAGTGGTACGATTTGAATAACGTTGAATTTTGGTTTAATGAGCGAAACTGATTCGACATATAGAACTCCAATGCGACTGTAACATAGTACTCGTGGCCGTAGCTATGTATCTAACGTAACGTTGCGACGATGCTGAGGTAACGAGAAACATACCAAAAGGAACGAGCCGGAAATAAATGCTAGACGTTACAAGTCGTTACTGGAGCAGATTATTACATGGCGGATCGTTCGACGTGAAACGAAAGGAGCCTCGGAAACCGTCTCTGAGAGTGTGGAAAGCGTGAAAGATCGGTTTCCTTCGCGAAAGTACTTTCCATTTAATCGCAAAGTGTTCCCGCTTCACCTGTCTTCGCGTATAGTAGAGCAGCCAAGTCTCTCGGCCGCTAATTCAATGAGAAAATAAAATGAACTGTTTTGTCTCCAAGGCAGATATTACGTAAGGCACAATTGCGCTCGATGAGCTGATCTTTTTCGACAAATAGAGAGAAGAAGCCCAAGCGTTTTATGCTCCCCTTCGAATCCGTCGACCTTTCATCGCTTCGTTTCCCGTCGAAACGGTTTTTCTAGATTATACAAGCCTTTTCTTTCCTCCGCGACGTTTGCTAATTTCACGAACATGCAGTCATTCGCAGTGAATTCGCATAACAAGGTTCGAGGAGAGCGAAGCTCTGCTCATCTTGAAATAAAAATACCGAATCCACTTTTGAAATTAACTCCAGCGATAAGACGGTTATGTCGAGCTAAAGTTTCCATCTGTCGCCTCGCATCGTTAAAGCTCGAAACGACCATCAGGTTTTTAATCATCCTACAAGAACCGTCGAACAACGTTGCAGCTTTCCCGCGGCTTAACTGAATTACAGGAACATATCGAACGATCGCTCGTGACCTTAGCTTATTGAGTTAAAAATTTTAGCAGAATTGCCGAGCTCCGAGGAACTCCGGGATCACTTCCTGCGCTCTCTTTATCCCGTAAAAACAGTATTATGTCTTCGCTCTTTGGTTTCACAATTATCGTATCTTCGCGTTTCAAACCCGATCTCTCACTCTCTTGCTCTTTTTCCATCTTGCACAACCGCGCCGGCTATATTTACTTTTAATTACAATGATTCGTCTAATGTTCCCAACTATTCAGGTCGACCAACAATCGCAACCGAGCCGAGTTATCTCAGACTTTCCGACGGTTTTCCCATCACGAAGGACGTCGATAATATCGCGTCTGGAATAGAATTATGCCAGCAAGAGGCTTTCAACGGGACTCAATTAGAAGCGCATAAATAACCGATTGACGGTATTCCGCAATGAAACATTAATGTTACCTCGTTTAATCATACCAGCCTCTGTTTATTTCAATTCTGTAAATTAGTTCCGCGCTTTCTTCGATTTCCTTTAACGCGTCTCGCTTACACTTTCCTATTCTACTTGAAAGGGAGAAGGCTCTATGATTATCGAGCGTCTCTGTCTATTACTCAATCGTCGTTCGATCCAGCGTGAGATTTCACGCATAGGATGCATAGCTTATCGATGCGCAATTTCATCTTGCTAGATACTTTGAAGAATCGTTACAAGCCTCTCAATTACATAATCATAAAATGTGAAGCACCTGTAATATATATTGTTTTTGCTCCTGAACACGTAGATTTGCTTAGATAGTGCGGAATAGTTGGTTTACGAGTATGCTAGCCAAACAGCGTGTCGATTGTACGGTAGTTCACGGTATCTCGTTGAATGCTGAGCTGCATCCTTGTCAACCGATATATCGCCTCGTTCCGAGTTAGCAGAGCATATTCGCAGTTCCTTTCCTCCTCGGCCCACTTCATTTTTTCATTCCCCACTCTGTCCGCGTCCCGGTTGCTCGATTCCTGTTCCTCGCGGCTCTATTTCCGGTTGCACCGGCCAATCTACGCCTGCTCTACTCTTCTCTTTCGCTCGTCTTTCCTTTCACTAGCTACCTCTTTCGCTGGACGTTTCGCTGGACGTTTCGCTGGACGTTTCGCTGGACGTTTCGCTGGACGTTTCGCGGCTCGTCGCTCTATTTCCCGACGCGTTTGCCACTCCATCGAACCGTTCTCACTCTCCACCTGTCCCTTCTCTCGGAACCCAGCGAGCTGATTTTCGTGATGCAATGTAGACTCGCGCACTTAACACGTCAACGACTCATGCAGTCGTTTTCCGCCTCGATTCCAAACAAAATTAACACGATATGGTTTATGAATATCCTATTACGTTGATGTAACTTACAAGATCTGTTATCCTGTTTAACGTGCTACAATAAAATAGCTTTAACTTACACAGAATATAACACAGAATCATATACTAAATTCTAATCTATACTTACCTTATTGTTAATTCATGCATGCACAGGATATAAGGTAGACTTCTTACGACTCTATACGTGATACATTAATATACTTCTGTATTTTGAAGTAACTGTATCTTTAAGTAAGTAGACTATCTGTTGTTCACTAATAACCGAAAGGTGGATGTAAATACTTTATACGATCTAGACCGAGCCGAGTCGATAAGCAGAGAAATTGAACGTCAGAGACAGTGTAGAAACGTCAGCTCGTGTGCGGAATATCGGAGCACGCATAAAATAGCAGCGTGAGCGAGTTCGTAAGCGGCGCGACGCGGCGTTCTGCGGTGAGGAGATGATCGCGCTTGTCGCTGACACATGGACGCGCAAATCTCTGTTCGACCGTTCGCGTTATGTCTACGCGGAATGAATCGTGACGTTATCACCGGCGATGGAATTAATTATTGGAAAGCGGCGGGTGGTCAATTATTCACGGTTTTAATTAGCGCGGCACCGGACGGAACGCTTCTGCCAGTCGATCGAACGTTGTCGTTTCCAAACGCGCTACAATGTCATTCGTGCAGAACACAGTCCGCCTATGCTTCGGAAATCGGCCGGCGCGACGCGGCGCGACGCGGCGCGGCGCAGCATCAAATGGAGTTTCGACGTTCCTGCGCTTATTTTCCGTTTCGCCTGGATCGTTTCGTTCGCACAGAATAAAACGAGCCGCGGTGTCGCGCGCGTTCGCTTCGCTGCGACTTCCGCTGAAACTCGGCAGTAGCGACAGTTGGACGCGTCCGCGCTCGTGTGCGCACTCGAAAAGTAGTTGATATTACCCCCGTGGAAACGTCGACCGTGGTCGAGATCATCGATCACCGCGTTGGCAATTTCACGGGAAAAGCAAAAGCTGCATTGCTCGCGGGGCCAGGGCGAAAAGTTTCCCGTGAAACAGTCTTTGTTCGTCATTCGAATGAAATCGATTGCGAAATAGCTTTTTCCTGCTAGTCCCTGCTCACTGATCGTTGTGCTTCTAGTCGACCGCGGACTTTCCGCCAAAAGAAAGATGCTCGCGAGGTTACGCTCGTTGCTCGAATACGATGGAGAGGTCAATCCAGTATTAACATTCGGTTAACTATGTGCTAGGTTTCCCAACAATTTCACAACGTTCTGTGTGGTAAAGGATTGATCAACTGACGCGGGTTACAAGGAACGAGCGGGTGAGCATTCCATGGATGGAATTGTCGCGACTACGAATCGGTATTGTCGGAGAGTTGGAGGTTTGGTTGGATAGCGGTCCATTGACGGCAGATTCGCTTCCCTATCTGATTCGCCTTGGCCTCGGTATTTGCTTGTTAAGTAACAGTATTGACGCTTGCAACAAGCAAACATCAATATGTCGTTGGCCGATGTGTATACGTCCACTAATCGAGGATCGAGTAATTGCTTTTATTTAAACGTCGCTCGCAGTGCCTAGACTATAAAGGGACACTACCCTACTGCTAGCCGATTATCGGGTCGCAGAACTTTTTTCAAATTCAATTAATTAAAACGTAATTTAACTGAATAACAAGTTAATTATCAGGGTACATGAATGTGTTTGCAACTACGAGCGTAAAGTGTTTGAGCGAGCGTCGTTGAGTTTGTAGAGAAAACGCCTCGGTCGTTTTTACTCGAGATCGTTAATTAACTTCTCGACATACTTTACCACTGGAAACTTTCAGTTTTCGGAAGATGTCTTTTATAGAGAACATTTTGCATAAGAAGTTACTTTTTCTCGCGTATACAGACATAGTGTGAATTTACATCTTCGTCGTCAGAGTGCAAACGCAAAATGTATTTAAAACTCGTGCGATCGCCAACGAGCAAAGTAACATCATGGAGAGATGAAAGGACAGATAAAACAATAACGCGGTATCTATCGTCAAAATACAATCGGCCATAAAAATGTAGTATTATTCACTAGTTGGAAACTCGATTCACAGTCACCGCGAATCTCGAATTCACTATTCTTACGTGAATTACTTGGGTCAGATGTTTACAAACGTTATTTAAAGTTTTGGAGGAACATTCGCGAGAAATCTATCTGCTTCTTCTTTCATCCCGTTCCTTTTGCTCTTCCATACGGAATTCTTACTCTCCATCCACTTCTCTTGCTACCATTTCATTCTGCGCTCTATTTCTGAATTCGGAATTAATTCAACTTCACGCTGTCGGCCAACGTCCACGTTTACTGCCATCGATCTCATTCGTTCTTCTCGCCTTTAAGCTAGGGTCACACGACCGACTTTTTGACGGACGATCGTATGTCCTTCCCTGTTTTCCCAGGTGGAAATAACGAAGATGGACATAGGATCGTCGGCTTTTTCGACGTCCGTGTGACCCTAGTCTTTAATGGACCAGCTTCCGACTTTCATTTCTTTTCTTCTACTCAATGGCTTCTCGCAACAGAAAAAAGAAGAAGCGGTCCGTTTCGATGACAGCCTCCTTGTTTCGAGCAATAAAGGAAACTGTTCGATAGGAAAAGCGTCTTTAATATGTTCGTTAACGGGCAACGATGAAAGTTTCGTCGAAAGTACGTTGATTAAGCGCACTTTAAACACAGAGCTCGTTTGAAATTCTGATCCGGAACTCGGTCAGTATTCAAATGACCTCATCCTTGCTCGTTTTTTTTTCAACCAATGCTACCACTCGTGGCAATCAGTCGAATTTTCGAAAAACTCGTTTGGAACTTTGTTCGATAAATAGGACAGGTTTCTTACAATCGACAATGCAAAATTTTTCTTGTACGATAATTAGTAAACCTCATTTAGCGGTTCCCTTGTAACTGAGAGAGAGAGAGAGAGAGAGAGAGAGAGAGAGAGAGAGAGATACCTTTAGACAAGTACGACAAGTCTTGCTCTTTCTCTCGCCTCTGAACAGTGGGAATGGATCCAGGAATATTAGAGACGTATCAGGAAATTTCAATTTCATTAGGTGTGAAATCAGGAGGATCGGATTCATCGTTTAAAGGACTGCGACCAGGCAGGGTAATGTGGGGTTGGACATTGGAGAGGGTGCGACGCTTTGATTCTCGGTCAAAGGCCAACGTCTCCGAAGGGAGAGCGGCGTTACGTGGCTCCCTTGGCCTATTGTGGCTCCCATTGTTGCGCAAACTACATTACAACCGGAAGTGGTCGCGACCTCCCTTCCGTGGCTCGTAACTCAGTGTCTCGCGGCCGGCTGCCGGCTTTGCACAATGCAACGGCAACTGCACAGCCTGTAACACCGACGTCGGACATCCACACTGCTGCAACGCTGTGCGACGGAACGTTACGTCAGCCTGTACGTCCTGACGACGAACTGCCGAGAAACCTCCACCGTAATCTCACGTCCTAGAAAGTCGGTGAGCTCCTTGGCCAGACTTCCTGACGGGAAAATGAATTTCAAGGACACTTTGACCGACCACTCCAAGATATAAACTGGTATAGAATTCGTGAGAAAAAGCTGAGGATCCAAGCGTTTTATAAGTAATGACACTTGTAGTAGCGTATAGAAGCATAATATCCTCTTACAGTGAAATTCGGTAGCATTTTAGCTCAATCATTTTAATTTCCTGCTGACCTATGCTAACAACACAGTTAATTGCTCCCATTAATAGACATAGATTCATAAATCATCAGTGTATAGTATGTGTTTACCATATAATAATCTAGAGGACACGACATTTGCATCAATAGAGAATAATAGGGATGCGAGTAGACAAAAGCCTGGCTCGGAAACATTAAACGTTAAATAGGATAATAAATGCCTATCCCAAGTTCAACAGACGAAGCCCCTTAATGACGTGTTTTGCACGACCCCTTGTGCACGAGTTTGCGCGAGATATAAGCGAGCTAAGAATTTTCGGAAGTAGCGCTGCCGGAATTTACCTCGGAACTTGCCTCGGCCTTTATCCTCTGGCCAAACAATGACTCGATAGCAAAAGTCGGGGC
Source organism: Calliopsis andreniformis (assembly GCF_051401765.1). NCBI lineage: Eukaryota > Metazoa > Arthropoda > Insecta > Hymenoptera > Andrenidae > Calliopsis > Calliopsis andreniformis. The sequence goes on from NC_135066.1 coordinate 1,042,857, forward strand.
AGAAGAGCGTCGTTGTTTACAACGCGATTAAGGACTCTTCGCTTTAATATTCGATATCATCGTGCAATCCCGTCTCTCCAAGTTTTCCCACTTTGCAACGTTATCGTTTATATCGTCAACTGCACCGCGTTTTCTCCCTCGCACACAACTTCTAAGAGGTTGCTTTTTAAAAGTAGGTACGGTAGTTCTGCAACTGCGTTGAGTTCTCCGTTTCGAAGACGCGCAAACATCACGAGTGTCTCGCGCCATCGACATCCACCGTCACTCGTAACGCCCAACTAGACGATTCTGAGAGGGTCCAGACCTAGGACAACAATGAAACTCTCGAGGAATAAGGTGCCATTAATAATTCCGACGCGACGTCGTTACGCTTTAAGCGCTAGCAGTCCCGCTGCTACGAGATGGGGAATTTCTCGAAAGAGCAGAGGAAACGGAAGCGGGTTAAGTTAAGCGATTCCTTCTGTACTCTAGGGAGCAACCTCTCAATTAGCTCGTTCGTCTGCAATTGCCATTCCAACCACGATTACACAAGCAAGTTAGAATCGATGGTCAAGATCGTTTTATCGACCGATTGCGAGGTACGTATGCATACGTGTGGATATATCAGTCGATCCTTTCGCGCTGAAAGATGAAACTTTTACGAGCGGTCGAAAACTCCCCTGGATAGAGGTTAACGTTTCATTTGGCGACACGCGGCGCAGGCTTCTATTATTTTTTCCCATTTCAAGAAGCAAAGCTTGCTTCGGTCCCAGACGGGGTCAGTTAATCTAGCCTTTCGTCGAGTTTTACGATACTCTCGTCTCGCATTGCTACCGTCCTTCGAACCGGAACGCTCGTAAACGTCCTAATTAATTTTACGCGACTCGACATTACAGAGGTACAACATACTGAACTCTTTCGGGCCCGGAATCTTTTCATCGACTAATTTTATCAAAAGAAGATCTATCAGGAATTTGTTGAATTTATCGGAAAATAGTTTGAAGTGGCCGGTATAGAGCGACGCGTTTGCATAATGAACTCTGGCATTGGATAAGCCAACATGACTCAATCACGATTTAGGTGAACTTCTCCAGAATATATTATCAATTTGTATGCGAGGGGATCGAGCTGGCTCGGTCTGGTCGAAAATCTCGGAGAAGCGTAGAGCGAGGGAAGCATCCTGCAGGGACGCTTTCAATCGCAATTACGAAACACGATTTACTCGGGGAGGATAGGAACGAAATTTAAATTCTCTGAACTGTCGCGAGCATGTTCGCCTTTTTTCGAAGCCGCGAAGCGTCGCGCATTGCTCTGTTGAAACGATCCGGTAGAAAAATAAGGGGACGCGAACGACAGTCTGGTGCTCAAGACGAGCTGCCGGCAAGGGAGAAAATCTTTGTCGCGAAAATTCAAAGGCATAAAGTGTCGACGAAGCGCCCTGGGAACGCCATCGCGCCGCCCCTTGTAAAAGACGTTGAATTTTATGAAACGTCAAGGGGATTCGGCGAAAATATGTAAATACGCAATAAAGCGTAAGCCCTCGGTGCCATCTTCGTCGTTCCTCCTCTTCGTCTTCTACTTGAGCTCTGTACCACCCGACTCCCGAACAACGCGAATCAGTCTGCGCACCTCAGATTCCGCCGAATCTCCCATGATATCGACGACAAAGACCAATTTCCTTGCCGTCACTTATGAACTCGCCACTTGTCCAATCGTTTCCTTCATTCTGCCTTGAGCAACGAATAATGAAATCATACCCTTTCGAAAATGCACTGAAATTAAAGAGAAAACGCGCTAAACACTTACAATGGAACGTTTCACTTTCCGTAAATCTCGAAATGGCATGTACATCTACAATTCTTTGTGCCGAGTGAACATTCTTTCAACTACTGTAGTAGAAAGGAATGTTTAATTCGATGAACAAGCAGCAGCTAAAGCCACGGGATCTCTTTACTTTTTACGTTTCTACTCGATTCTCATTTACGCAGTAGGTATGTTTGAAAAGCTTAGACACACTTCAATTATAATGCCTTCGATATGAATGTTAAACTCGTGAATTATGCAAATTGTTTGACCTCTTTTTACTCAGTTTTATGTCTTATGTTGCGTAATTAATCCAAGAGGCATAATGAAAGTTACGGAATCAACAATTTGTGTTTATCGTATAAGCACATAGAATGCAAAGCCAGAGTAGTCTTGAGTTTTCCATTACAGCCACGTTACACACGCGGTACACAGAAGATTGAACAGAAGTTTCCCGAGTCTCGGGGAAAAATGCGAAACTTTACCACAGACGTTAACTCGAACTGCGTCAAGTTCTTCGTCGAACTCGTACAGAAGTTGTAGCTTTATGTGTCGTTACTGATCACCATGGCACGAAAGCAGGAACAAATAAATATTTTCATAAATCTTCTGCACCGAGATGACTCGATTGGGAGACCTAGATATATCCAACGATTACATTGTAATCGTTGTCGAAGAAGCAATGATATTGATGCACCTCCCCTTTTTATTCGCGATCGAACGCGGTTCAGTGCACGTATACGACTTCTTTCGACCTTTATGCAGTCGAATCGAGAACGTAACGATGCCTTTACGATATTTTCATCTTGGAAGGCTACCGTCTGGCTCGAAGGTTGCTACCGTGCTCGTTACCACCGACCATAACCGTAGCAAGAGAAAAACTGCGAGTTTGCATCGAAAGTTTCGTGATTGTCCACAATACGAGATCTGTTTCGTTTTAGTCAAGCGCTTGCACAATGAAATATGTTGGAGACACAGTCAGCGCGTTTTCCTGGAACTTGGAAAACTTAAACGCACAAGGAAACGTAACGTTGGGCGATATTTCTTTGGAAATTGGAGGCAAAAGCGGTCTATAAGTTTTCGCTAGCCACTCAATCTACGTTCAACCTGCATCGAATAGCGCAGCAGGCGCAGAAAAGTTTGTAAGAAGCATTCGTCGCCATCATTAGTCCCGCGCAATGCAACGACGCGCAAGATGGATGGCTTGAGCTAGACCCACAGCCATGCAAGGACCATCCATCCTCTGTTCTTTTGAGGAAACTGAAGTTCAGAACGGAGGAGTGTTGTTCTTTTGTAGATATAATGGCTGTGATTCGGTTCGTTTCAACATCGTGCAATGTTCCAACACAACGCAACTTGCTAAGTTGGTGCTTGCTCACAAATTACATAAATTGAGGCAATGGATACAATCGGAGAGATTCTCGCAATTGAGAGCGCAAAGAGAAAGCAGAGAAAAAAGATAAGTCACGAAAATAACAAGATAATTCCTGCATTCATGAAGATCAAAGTGCACTTCCTATTTTTCGATGCGTCTTACTGCGTTTCCACGGATAAATATCTTTAACTTGGCTAAGCACTTTATTCAAGTTAAGCGTATTAGTATTATCTCTGTGTATGCTCATTGTCGCCCTTCGTTCCTTCCGCACGCGACTACTCTATTGTACCGTTAATTCGAAAAGCATCGACAGGGAGCGGGACAAATTAGGAGTTGTATTACTCGCTTCCTTAGTTTGCGCAGGTGTGACGCTACCGAATTTTCGTATTGTATCCATCTCGCGCACTCAAAGTGTTGATCGGAGAAATCGGACGATTCTATATTGAAGTTTAGATGCAGGAACGATGCTTAATTGAATCATCGAATCTTGTGGAGGCAGCAAGCAGATATCCCTTTAGTTTTCAGTAGCTACCCAGACAACCCTCGAAAATTTGGTGGATTCGAAGGGAGGGTGACGCGGAAGCGAACGTTGATTCCGGTCGATAACGAATTCATTAAGTCGCGTTTCGAATGCGACACGAGGCCCCTGGTTCGCCATTAGCGCGCAGGCAGACGGTTTGAGTAGCGCCTCGGGTCTTTGAGGGTCAATTGCGGGCGTACTGCGGAATTCGATTAATCGAAACGGCTTTCAAGGCTTCTCTGGTATTTAAACGAGCGGCAGACGCGCGCTCATGCTATTCGCGGCTGATCGATGGTCTCGCCGCGGTCGCTTTCGTGTCCAGTGACGTAGAAACATCTGTCGACCATGTAAATAAGTACAATCGGTAGAACAGGTGTATGAAAGCGCATTCCCGTCATCCCGATCTACGCTGTTGCGCGCGGAAAATCATTAACGCAAGCGCATTGTTCTTTGTCGGAGATTTCGTGGCAGCCGCGGCACGGGTCGCCATTAATTTCGCGGTCGCTTGGTTAAACCGTGCGGGTTTTTAGTTCGTTTCCGTGGCCGTTGAAGGCGACTGAAGCAGCGCAGGACTAATCTGATTACGCGAGTTCCAAGGAGACAAGGGAGGCTGACGGTTATGAAAAATTCCACCAGGAGGAATCGTCTGACTAGTCTGGCTGCAAAAACCAAGCATTAAATCGGCTGGCATAATCTACGAGGCGAAACACCGGCATGAAATTATAACGAATCTAGGGAGAATCTTCTCGAGGGTTCTTGCTTTCCGCGCGGAAACTAAGAACCAGTGCCAGTACAAGCTTCCAACCGCGGTGGTATCAACAGAGGGGAAGCAACTGCTTGTTGCGCGTCGCTCGAGCCGGCTGGGACATGGAAAAACCACGAATTCAAATGAGTCCCGCTACGCCGCCCGTTTATATGATAAAGAGTCACCCTTAAGCGGTATTTATATCCGACGTGGCCGGTTCAGTCGCTAAATAAATTCGCGCGAAGCGTATGGTAATCCTTCCGCTCGCCCTACGCCACGAGTACCTTCGGAATCGTGGAGATATCGCAAACGATTATTTTCTTGCGGATTTTATCGTGTGCAAAACATATCTCGCGCGTGTCAGATTGCCAGGCGGAACGTGAGGTCGATAGAGGGCAAATGGAAAAGATTCTATGCCTGTAACAAATCAGATTCGACGAAGCGAGACAAAGCGGGTGAATCTGTCTGCTGGATTCGGATAAGTCTGGAAGGAAAAAGTCGACGGGGCTCTCTAGCTTCGACGAAAGCGTCGCCGCTTGGTGGCTGCAGCTACGACTCTTGTTTCGGTCGCCCAGCGCGGAGGAAACGAAGGCAGCGGACCGAATCGAATGGAAACTCGTTTCTTCGAAATAGCCTACCGGAAATTCCCGAAGGAATTGCCCTTTCCGCGCGATATCGGACCCTTGAGCTTTCCACTTACTCGACCGTCGAGATCGTCCTCCGCAAGCGCGATGCTGCGGCCAGTTTACGCCGCTCTTGCTCCAATCGAATTTCATAGGCGAATCTCTTAATCCCGAACCGACTGCGCTTTACATATCGCTGTCCAGGATCATCTCTGTTCGATTGTATTCCTATCTGAATACCTGAATTTCCAGCATCGAAAAACGTTGCTTGCCAACCTATTTTAAGTTGCACTTTATCTTCGCTAAGGGAACGCATCAATCCCGATTTCCTAACGAATCCGAACGAATCATTTTTCCAGTAATAAATAAAAAGTTGGTATCTACTCGTATAGAAGCCTGATCGATTTTCGTTTGTCCGCAGTTCCATTAGTGAATATCAGCGTCGTGGAAGGAAAGCCAGCGGAATTACCATGCGACATCACTCCACCAGGAGAGGACACCCTGCATATGGTTTTCTGGTTCAAGGACGAGGCTGGCGTACCCTTGTATACGTAAGTAACAAGTCCTCTCTTTATTTAGTAGCGTAACCTTTTGTAATTCGACGATTTACGCCTTAACGATTTCTCTAGTTAATTAATACAATGAATTCAAGAAACAGGATTGCGTTCGAGTTTACCAAGGCTGCGGCGTGAAAATCCACGTAGTGGCTTCTCTATTCTATTTCATTCGGCAGTATTCATCGTAGAATTAGAAAACTCTATGACGCATTTTCTGCATCCTACATCGGTCGTGGTGCATTATGATGGTAGAGTACAGGGTCGGTTCGCGTTATTAAATGTACGTCACTGTTAGGTGCCCGCACACTACCTCTTGCCACTTCAAACGAAATTCCTTTCTGTGTTTCGTTTCGGGGACGCTGCGGTGGACCTCTTGCGATGCATTCACATACCTGACTTGTCGGCAATAACAGTACCGTAAGAATTTCATTAAAAATCTCCTTTTTTTCTCTAAATGTTTCCCTTCTTTCCTTTCCCGATAGAGGTTTGTCGCGAGCAGTAACAGTATCGACTCGCTCAATCATGAACATCGGTTAATTGAAATGGTTATTAATTCAGAGCTTGCTGCTTCTCTTCTTTCGGTAAGCTATAAAAGGAATTAATTGACAATTATTTCGCTCAATTGCATCCTTATACTTTCCTTTAACGAATCTGAGAATCGACAGTCTCAGTTTAAATGTAATTTCGCTGTTCTCAGCAGTGCTTTACGCCTGAACATGCACCATACGATAAATCGTGACCAACATCGGAAAATTCTTAATTAGCAATTTATTATTTCAAGTAATTACTCGTTATAATTTCGCTTCGTAATTTTCATTAATAATTTTCCCAGTGCTAACAGTGCAGCTGATATTGTTTCCTTTTCAGAGAGCCTCGTGTTCCGTTTCCATTCTCTTCACAATGTATCGGTAAATAAGTCTGCCGCATAATCAACGATTAATCCGTATTTCGAAGCCCTTCTATTCTTTGAACGAGGTCTGTGCGCGGAAGACAAACACTGCGCTCCCAGACGAAGCGCAAATAGAAGTCAAAAACGCTTAACTGATGCCGTGATCGTGAGAGCTGTAGCATATACATATGCGTATGTGTATATGTCGTAGCCGCGTAGCTTTTTTCCATGGCCTTTGCCCTTTTCTCTTGCACCCCATACTCCTCAACTTCCAGCCTGGACTCGGACTGCTGAAATGCGTACACGAGCTTGTTGCTGCCCGCACGTGATAGCTCGGCCAACAAATGCCTGGATAAAAATAGAGCAGCCACTATCTGAGCGGACAGCCAGGTTATTGCCGACGTTTTTCGATATTTTCCGTAATTTTGCAATAGTTCGAGGAAGTTTCGCAATTAAACTTGTACGCAGTGTACCGCACTGCTCCGCGCGCCACGCGCATTTCCTTCTTTCAGCCGTCTCATTCTAGAATCCGTGGCTACCGACTCGATACTGGATCATTTTTCAACCCGTTAATCGTCAGACCTACATATCTAGTAAACTCGACGTCCAAGGAAATAGGCGGTTTTCGCCGATTAATAGATACGCCACCATTTCTCGCATCCTCTGTTCAGGTTCAAGGAAATGCCTCCTGCTATTCGACGCGGTGGAATTTCATAATAGTCATTTTCCGGTCTGCGGTTTTATTTTTCAATCAATTTGTACGATTTTCGAATGGCCACTCCGGTAAAGGTTGCGGTCGCGTTTCAAGCACTGAAGCATGATTAACGCTGTCACGAACGATGGTTCGGTTACAGATCGACGACGACGACTAACCACGCGATTCGATCGACCTCTTCTCGTCGACCCGTTCGCGTCTCCTCCTGCTGCTGCATTTTTCGCTAATTAACTAACAGTAAGTCAGTATGATTGAGATCTCCGTAACGGTTAATCTTACGAGTCTAATGAGCATTCCAGTGGCGCACAGTCAACTTTGTCCTACGTACATTGTAACATGTCGATAAATTTCGATTGGAACTGAAGGGACGAGTAGAGGGACGAGTAGAGGGACGGCCTCACGCCTGCTTCCCACATTCTGGATGGCAGGTTTATCGGCGAATAATTGATAACCGTCGCGACGCCTCTTCGTTGTTCCGGCATTGACGTAACTGCACTGTCAGAAGATCCGGTTCAATCGTTGCTCTACTATGGATAGCATGATTAATTGATACATCAACGAGCCGCGTTATTAGCTCCGGCCGAAAAAGTGAAGAGTATCGATTCCCTTCGATCTGTCGCGTGCACGATGAAAACGATGATGCGGTCCATAAATCAGGAGGGAGGGGATGTATTACGCAGAGCCGACTGAGTACCTTCTCGGTTAGACACTGCGTTGGCAAAGTTGCTTCTCGGAACTGCGATAGAGGATCCAGCAGAATAAGAGCCGTAATACGCGGCAGCATCGAACGGTTCTTTTCTTCGCGTTACCAGTTCACGAGCCATCTAAAGCAACGATTATTACGAAGGAAGTTAGCATGTTCCTCCTGAATCGCTCTAGATCGCCCGTTTATTCATCCCTCGACACCACCTTCGAGGTCGTCGTTGTCGCCATTCGCGTTTCTGCCCTGAACGGCGACGACCTAGTTAACGAAAGAGAGAAAACGGTGCCAGCGTCAGGAATCAAACGCGAAAAAGAGAAGAAATGGAAGGGGGAGTAGAGATTTGACATTTTGATTCGCGAGGATGGAGATTGCGGGCCACGCTTGTCAGGCGGTTTGTAATTAATAGCCCTCGAGCGGAATTTGAATGGAAAAACCGGGCAACCGGACTGGGTTCACAAGGTGCCGCGCCTCTGTTACTCGGCTTTAATTATGCATTTATGAAAATTTAAATGCGTTGCGATTAGCGGACCGCCGGCTGCAAATTACAGCGTCACGCGTGTCTTCTGGCGGGGAGCCGAAGATCAAAGGGTTGAAAATGAATGGGCAAACAATTTCCTGTGGAATATTAACGACCCTTCTGAAAAGAAGCAATTCCACGTTTTATTTCTCCGTTCTCACTTCGGGAACCAATCGCTACGCCTCCTAACGATAACAGAATATTTTCATTGATCCCTAGAGAGTGGAAAAAACTATAGAGGAAAAAGATTGAAGGGGCACGCAAGCACTTAACCCGTTGTTTACGAAGTCATCTCATTAGGGAAGTATTCGGAAGCCCGTGGACATATCAATGTTGCGTGCGCCTGCTCGAGCACTAATTATAACATACCATGGGAGGTAGAGTAGGTATGCGAACTATGCGCGCAGCTGAACACAAGCCCTGCCCTCTTGCCAACCCTTGTCCCGCTAAACGACACACACGCTCCATCCTCTCCTATTCGGCTTGATTTCTATCGCGTCGCGTTATCAAACATTCATGCGTGCCCTCTTAGTCAACGATACTCTAACCTTTGTGTGAATAAATCTGATGCGACCCTCGAAATAACACCACGATTGTCTACCACTTAGACTTAAATACGCGACCTGCGATCCGAAACCTAAAGCACGGTGCATTATCATACGGCGTTAGTAGTTGCAATTATTACATAACTAATCTGTTTTTAGCGCCAGTGAAAGCTGTCGAATGGAAAAAGACCACATATTAATTTTAATTTGCATTTCGAGGTAGCATTTGCATACGTGCATTATAAGGGATGCACGTCTAAGGCAGCAGAATATGGCGACAAGGATCGACGGTACTTCTCGTAAACGTGATACCGGTTATTGCTTGCGGTGAATAGCATACATGCATCGCGCGCAATCGAATGATATCGTAAATAATCGACGAACAGTCTGGACGTCGTGCTTTAAACCTTTAATAAAGATAAAAGTAATAAAACGCGTGAAAATAGATGAGGAAAAATTTCGTCGACAATATTCATTTATAAGGGACGAATTATGTATGAGAATAATCGAATATTAGCTGCTGTCATGGGTAAGATTTATAGCGCAATATATGCTAATTGACGTATGAATAATTAGCGTTTTATTAAATTGCATCGTAGACGATCGTCGTTTCTTTATTTTCGATTAATCGCAGTGCCTGGGGGAGGGTGGCAAATCGATTCGCGCACACTTGCGCAAGTGGCCTCGGGTTCTTTCCACGCGTATTTTCGTGCCTCTAATCGATTCTGGAACGGCTACTTCATAGGGAAACTATGAGTTTAGATAGACGTAATTTATGGAGGTGGTATATAGACCTAGGTCGGGTTCCGCAAGGTGACCCCTCGAGATCCTAATCCGCATCTTGACCCGAGAGCACCTTCCTGACCCTGTTCACCCCTGGCTGCTGCCCGTGCTCTCGATCATGCTGAAGTATAGGTTCCACGGAAACCACTGATCTTCGGGGTTAATCGCAGTGTTCGTCTTTTCCGCACTTGCGCTTAGTATTCCGACGTATCGCGACGAGTATTCCGCGATCAACTTCCTTTTTAATTGAATCGAGTTTGGAAAAACAGGATTTTTTCCACGACAGAATATCGACCTTCGACATGGCATTAGAAAGAATAGGAAATTTGCAGCTCGGCAGAAAGCACGCTCGTGGTGAAGAGGGATCGAGGGAAACAGAAGAAAGTTGGGAAGGAAAAAGTTTGCTCTGGTAGCAAAGAGGCAACCGAGGAAAGCGCGAAAAGTTACGGACACGCGATCTCGGTAACGCGATCGTTAACGTAAACGGTAAAGATAGATCGACCGGCAAACAGAGTGAAATTCGTAGTAGCGGCGAGATATCTGTTGCGGAAGCGAGCCGCGGACGTAGCAGCCGGTTGGAAAAGGTCGAACGGTCGACGGAGGGTTTTCAGTGAAACCGGACCGTTGATCTTAGGGATTCGCCCCTGGATTACGTGCTGGGTCGAAACTGGCCGGGGATCTTCTGCCCTCGGACTTGGCCCCGGATTCGTAGGTCGGAACCTATTGCTTCGCTGGGAACTCCATTTGAAAATCTCGATTGGAGGTCAGGAGGATCCGACGTGGCGCGAAACTACCTCCAAACCGGACATAAATTTCGTTCCTCTGGTTATCCCTTTTCATTTTCTTCCGATCCTCCGAGCTCTGCTGCCCCTCGCTAACCACAATTATCGACCCCCACGAACCTATTCCTTGCGACTTGTTTCAACTAAGGATTGAGAGCACGCGAGCAGATACGGGACGCTCACGGTCTATTACTATTCCTCACACTACCTTCGATATAAACGAAGATCTTGAGGGAGTCGTTGAAAATTTGATAACTATTGAGGACCGTCGCCGGCTGTGTCCGGGTCGGATCCTCTGTGTCGGTCAGGAGTCAAGGGAGTTTGGTTTGGTCACAGCTGTCGAAAGGAAAGAATAGACCCATTTCTTTGGCTGAAGAAAAGAGTAGAAAATGAATATCGACATCTTTATAACAGAGTATCGATGTTCTTCACGGTTGTCTAGCCTGGGAGTTTAACGGTCCCGTGCTGGCAAATAATATTCACGCTGAATTCGATCAACAATGGTAGTTGCAGGTTTGCGCTGCGTTTATGCGATAATTTGTACGATAACTTGACCAGAATCGGGATTGCCACGTTTGCGGAGATTTAACCATTATTATACCTATATAACCAGGTCTAATCAGATTTATAGTTAACATACATAAATCTGATTAATTGTAATTAGTACAATTATCGGTATTCCGTAGTTCATACACGCATAAATCAATCGTGAACATCGCTACGTCAAGCATACGCAAGGCTAGCTAACCAGGCAATGGAAAAACAAAGCCTTCTGACCATCGATGAACACTCGCGAAGATCAACAAACTGAAATGCTTCTCTTTGTATACACAAACCACCGATGGAAATCAGTTCCGCTATTTTTTAAATTCGGATTCCGAGGAATGTTGATCGGTCGGATTTTAACTTTTGTAGTCGTTCATCACCGAAGCTTCAAAGGATAATTTTCACTGGTAAATAATTGCATCTGAATTGACTGATAAACCGATCATTTGCATGTAAATTCAGTGTATAGGAAAATACAAATTATGATGAAATACAATTTTTTATATTTTCAAATTTTCAAATTTTCAAATTTTCAAATTTTCAAATCTTTTAATTTTCAAATTTTCAGATTTCCAAATTTTCAAATTTTTTAAAAAGGAAACGGACTCATTAATAAATGACTACTTATCTTGAAAAGCTTTCTCCTCTCTAAAAGGAGTGAGACTCTTCTGTGACTCTTTCCTGGAGTCATTGATAACGTGTGCTATGATAATCAAGGAGGTTGGAAGCCACGTGAGTCGGCGCACAGGTCTGGTGTCTGTGCAAAGAAGCGGGATTGCGTGCGAGGGTGCAGAGGGTTGCTCAAACCCGATACGAGAGAGTGCTTATTGGTAGGCGGTGGCGTGCAAGTTGGACGAGGCTACGGGTCGGCATGCAACCGACCCTAACCGCCATTGCCGACACTATCATCCCGCGGAATAGATTATAGAATAATACGGAGATTCGAATCGCATAATGTCCGCAAAAGCTCTCTCGTAATCGATCCCCCATCCTTGAAAAGCTCTCGGGCATTCACGCGTGCCTGATTTCGGCACGAAACCGGTCGTAGTTACCCCGAGAGCCTTGCCCGCTTCAATCCGAGTATCTTTGTGCGCGATCGCACCTCGCCGTCTGATTTTCCTGCACGTTCTCTTCCGATTTGCCTCAAGATTGCCGAGTTTTCTGCTGTACTCTCGATCGACATCAATGCGAAATAATGCTAGGCTATAAGCCGAGAGGGTTTTAATTCCACAGCTGTTCGCTCCATAGTTTCACTTTGACGATTTACTTCTGCATCTGCAGTGTTATTTCACAAGCCAACACTTTCAAGGAAACGCCTCGAAAACGCAAACGACGAGACTCTGACCGCGGTGCAAAGTGTGTTCGATTGGAGGTCGCATTATAGGCAGAAATATAGCGAAACCGCGCTGTCAGCCGCGAATCACTAAACTCACGCAAATCGACGATATCCGCGGTGACGAGAACCAGCCGTGAAACAATAGTCGTATCCGTGGATTCCGTTGCGCTTGTAATTGTAACGCAGTGGATTGTTTTAACGCGGTGGCAGTTTGTATGAGCCGCTCGTAAAACGTTTTACTACGTTCCTTGTTTCCCGTGGACCGCGAAACAACGCGAAAGACCGTTGACACTGCGTAAACCGGCTGTTCCGCAACGTTCCTGTAACAACGCGCAAGATACATTTCCTGTTTATTGCACGTTTACGCGTTAGTCGTCGTTCCGATCCCTCCTTCGATTCCTATTTCATACATCTTCTCTATGTCGAATCGGCCAAATGAATTTTTCAATTCGAATCACCATTCTTTTGCTAGTAAAGCCTGATTATCGCTCTGTCGTAATCGATTTTTCGGTGTTCGTGTTCATCTTATTTCTACCATCACGTCTGTAAAATGATTACGATGGTGCTCTCAGGGAAGCACCAGGAACCCACATTATTCCGCTCCATTATTCATAAATTTTAGCAACGCAGTATCGCACATCAACGTCGCTGTTGAGGATCCTCTCGCGAGGCCAGGCACATCCCCCGAGTGTCGTGCAGCCCTTCGGTATACGCAGGCGTACGTGTCGTGTCGAGATGGACGAAGCAGTATACCGAGTCGTCGAGAACTCCGTAAATAATTATGACGACAATAGCCGTGCCGGGATCCAGTGAGATCGTCAAACGAACTCCCGCGTATTATCGCATCTGCGCTGGCCAGCCCTTTCGTACTCCTCGCCCTTCGCATAGAAAGCTGTCGGCCACCCTCGACACCGACTAAAAGCTTCGCGACGTCGTTATCGTTACAAGTTTGTGACCATTATGTACTGTTCGCTTTTGTAATGATAGCCACGATAACGATACGCCCCGAGGGGCGTTTATTGCAGTTACAAAGAGGTCGTTACAGTTTCACTTCGAACCGGTTCTATTCGGTGCAACTTTCAATCGCGATTGACCACTCCGCGCGGTTTTTCCCTTTCCTCCCTAGCTTCATTCTTTATTCGTGCAAGACGACGAAGGCTGTCGTGTGGCGGCACCAAATATTACAATTACCAAGGAAGTGGTCATTGGTTCGTCATATCTCATGCGTTATTTTCGCACGATTTTATTGCATCGCTTTTTCGCGACATCAATCAAGCCAGATCCACTGCAATAATATCGGGCTTGATACACGTGCAGCAACAATAACAAGTGCGTAACGTCGAATCGAGTATTGAAGCCCCGTTGCTGTGAGCTGTGAGCTGTGAGCTGTGAGTAGGCAAAACCGATAAATCGGGAGTCCAAAATATAGGCAAGAGTTCGAAGTAAATGTGTACGCGGTTGAGATGTGTGGATAGTTTTGATCGAAATCGATTTGCTCTAGATTCGACTACCGTTGTCTTATCGACAAAAATTAAAACGAAAATGGAAAGCTCGTAGATATTCTCTGAATAACTGAAATCAACGTGAGCTTTCGTTCACAGTTCTGTGTCACCCATGAATGACACAACGTATCGATGAGCAAAAAAGTGCCGATTCTGCGGACGAATATAAGTTGCTTCAAAGCTTTCCGATGGAATAGTAAAACCGTATTCCAATCAAAAGTTATATCGCGTCGACACGAACAGCCCTAAAGACAGCCATGAATCCAGCAATACTTGGCTGGGTCCACTTCGCAATAACCTTGGAAACTGGCAGTTCTAGCGACCGGAAATATTGGCTCGCCGAAATAAAGGACGCGAATTGCTTCGTACTACGCTCTCCTGAAAACCAGTGCGCCTTGTTAGAGTTCGTCTACGAGTGCAACTTGCAGCGTTGCAGCACCAGCTATGACCGGTCTATTCTTTCACAGTTTCTACGCGGAAGACTTTCCAAAATCACCTTGAAAGTCTCGTTCAATCGAGTTTTCATTGCACATACTTACATGGGATCTATACATACGAAGCGTTCTTGCGTTATGTTTTTTTGCCGTGGTAAACCAAAACTGACTTTTAATATGCGCTCAGAACGAAACACGAAGCACGATGATTGAAAAAAAAAAAAAAAGAAAAAAAATAACAGAACGCTCCTATGCAAGAGGTCGAAATTTATGCCGATTTTTAAAATTCTGATGGTGCGTCCGCGACGACGTGACCGTTAAAATCACGTCGAATATCCAGGGAAAATCGATACGCGAAACTGCGATCGCGCACATACTTCCACGGTTGAAATTTGCGAGATTAATGCGCGATCGATCTTTCTCGACGTTACTCGTTCCGCAACGTTGACGATTAAACGTCGTTCTTGGAGCGGACGATGCGCCTTGACTGGAGCGGAACGGACGCGCGAGTTCCGGCGACTGAAACGTTGACGATTAGGTGAACGAGGGGGTTATATCGGACGAAAGGCGAGTGGTTGTGAGCCCAAATGATGGACAGGTGTAAAATTGGACTGCGGTAAATCTTAGGCTGCTGTCGGGCGTAGCTGACTCGCTGAAACGTGGATTAATTACGCAGGTTGACAGTGCTGCGGTCGGTCGGTCGCCGCGATCGTCAGTTCACGCCGGGCGCAAACGGAGATCCTTCTGATTGCGAATCTCTTACTCGTCCTTTCTCGCTCGAATCGCGTGGAAACGCTACCATCAACGTCCGCGACAATCCCACGTCTCTGCGAGATAGAATTTCGTATGAGGCCGTACCTCGCAGATTCGTTAACATCGCAAATGCGATTCCTTTACAAGTGAAAAATTCCTCTGGACGGAACAGCAGTCTGAATTTTTCGTAAATCGCATGGGAAGTGGGATAGTTGTTTATGAAAGTTCAAAGTTACTCGGAGCAGTGCGTCGGCCACTATGGTTTTCACTTTTCTACATTCGGAGCAGACGTCGAGGAAATTCAAATTTAGTTGAAAAAAGATCTTGCTTCGATCGTTAAGCAACCCGTTATACATGTACATTCATTATTGAGCGTGTTCCATTGATTGCATGGTAATTAATTGGTGATTGATTATACGACGAATGATAATAGACGTTTATAAGTGTAGATACGCGGAAAGTGTTTGATTTGAATACCAAAGGCGGGCCTCTATCGATTGCACTATTTGTCGGTCGTTCACGCGTACACCGTCGCTCCGTCGCGCTGCTCGTCTGTACGTACACACGCGTATAATGCAAACATCGTTAACAGTGCAAACCGCTGGGACGAATTGTAATAATTTGCCGACTGAAATTACGTAATAAAGCGGATATATAGACGCATCCACTGGTACAATGAACTGCACAGAGCGCATTGTAATTTACCGGTTAGATGACGAATATTCCACGTAGGTACATACATGCGCTTCCGCCCGCTTGCCGTGTGGAATGTAATACTTTCTCATTCGATCGAACGAAATTCTATTTGACGAGCGGGACGCAACGAAACGGAAGGAATGAGTTAACGCGAGTACGGCATGATTAATTTGAACGTAGATTGTTCTCGGGCCGAGAAGTCTTCAACAAAAAGGAGAAGCTGTAGGATGAAAACTGCAAACAATAATGACACGCGACGCGACGCGATGCGACGCGACGCGACGAGACGAAGAAAGAAGACCAGAGTGGTCTCATTTTCGGGTCCAGGCTCTCGATTCGCGATAAAGATGCCACCTGTCCCATGGTATTTAAACATTGCCATAGAATGGGTTCTATTTCCGGGCTAAACTTGCGAGTGCCGCGAGAGGTTGTTATGTTCGTTGACCTAGGATACAGCAGAGCTGTTCCAGTCTACCAAGGGAATATAAAGAAAGCGAAGCTGAGGGATAGAGAGAAATTGAGAGGTCGTCAGGCAGAAAGGGATTCTAACGAAGAAAAAAAAGGTGTCGGGGGAGAAAAGAAATGGAGCAGAACGCGGAAAGATGGGAATGGGGACGGCACAGAGGTGCGGTGAAGCTGGTCGACCACCGGCAATGGTCTCTCGTCCATCTCCATTTAAATCGCGTTGCTTGGCGATACTTAACTTTAAAAATGGTGTCTGTATATTACCCGCTCGGAACATGCCATCTCCGTTTCCCTTTCTCTCTGACTCTGGCCGTGTCTGGCGCGTCTCTGATGCGGCCCTTAAAATCTCCCTCTGCGCCAGCGGCGTGCAGTGCACCTACCGAGTGCATCGTTTACGCGGCAATAAGGGAAACTTATTGCTGCTCGGCTAATAACGAACGATTCCCACGCGGGATATCCGTGGTCTTTATTTTCCAGCAACCGGGAACTTTACGACGCGCGGCCTTGCTCCCAGTACCAACTGCTCTCCCACTCCATCGGTCCACGAGTCGCGAAATGCCACCTGCTCGTGGATCGTTGTTTTCTCGATAGCCGAGGATATTCAGCTTGCGCGGACTATCTCATACTCGGGTGAAACTCCCAGCTCGCGGCGTGGTCGCGAGCACGCGCCAGAGAAGTGCTACTTTCACGCGTAGAAGACACACGCTGTTAAGGCGAGAGGGGTTAGAGGGTCATGACACGACATTGTTCGTCACACGACTGGACGCGAGTAGTTTCGATCCGAATGTTGCATTTCGAGGTACTATCGGTCGCGATAAGAGCAGGATAGAGGAAAGCAACGGATGAACGATCCGAATTCCCATGTCGCTGCAGCGCGAACTTTATTCCTCGCGAGCGGTTACTCGCCGCAACCACGTGGAAACGGCAAGACAATTTACAGTTAATACACGAGGCTGGTATCGCGCGTTAGCGTAAAATACGATGCGGTTTATACGGGAATTATAATTACGAAAGTTCGAAGCATAAACTACGAAGCAGGATTCGCGGATGCGCAGTCGCGAGATTGAAGCGAATAAGTTCGGAGCAACTCGTCGAATCGGGGCTAGGCGATGTTTCGTATAGCAGAACGCGCCAAGCCAACATACCTGCTAGCTAATAACGAACAATTCCCCGATGAAATCACGGATCTTCGCGCGCTCGTAACTCGTTGTTGACGAAGCGTCGCCTGGAGAACCCATTTAAGCTCAAACAGTCTTGCGCCTAGAGAACTCACCGAACGTAAACTTGTGCGAGTATCGACGTACATAATATATTTGTGCGAAAATATTTGCACGGTCAACAGGTTGTTCCGTCGATCGATCGATACGAGACGAGAATAAAAGGTGGCGGACACGGAAGAAAACGGAAGTCGCACGTGCCGTCTGATCCTGAATGGCCAGTAAATCGATCCATTCGATACGTCTGCTAAAGCTTTCGTTAAGAAAACGTATCGGTGCGACCGCTAATGACAAACGATTCCCCCGTGAAATCCCGGTCTTTACACCCCTGTAACTCGATATTTACGAAGCTGGGAAGCTCGGAACCATGGGCGATGCGCCCCGACCCACCCAGCCAGGGGTTCGAGACTCCTAATGCCGCGATACGAGTTGCCCTTTGTCAAAGAGCACTCGACACCTCCTCCCTAGGCTCGTTGTCGCTGCTACTTCTCGCCGACGCGCCCTTCGATCTCCTCGATCCCCCTGTCGACGAGAGCTCGCGTTTCAGCCGTGTTCACGATAAATATTAGGCCATTTCATGAGCTTTGCACGGCCATAAGGATGGGTTCGCCAAACGTACGCTGCTCGTCGAAGCTTCAAACTTATCTAATGTGGACAAGAGGGAGGAGACGAAAGTTGGATCGGTTAAACGGTTTGAAAATCTACTGAAAGAGGAATCAGAATACTTGTGACACGGCCTAACATGTTCGCGAACCGAAGATACGCGCGAATCCAGTCGTTTCAAACCACCGAACGGTCGAAGAAGATGGGAAAGTATACGGGCGACAGGATGCATAGCTCAACGTTACCTTAGCGATTCCTTTGAGGATAAAAGTCTGAATGTCGAGGTACGTCTGTGAAACGCTGGCTCTACTTCTCTTCGCGACAAAGGCTACAGATAACCTTTTTGTGGGAACGTTACGTCGCACGTTGACTTTGCGATATCGTCATAGCGAAGACGAGTCAAAACGTTAGTTATTCGTCTGTTAACTACAGTGTCTTTTTCCTTCTTTTCTCTCCTTCGCTCGCTCTTTATGAGATATCGAGAACACGACAGCATCTTTGGAACGTAATATCGGTGATACATCAGGGTCTGGTGCGCGGAAGGAGAGAGAAACGTGCGACGAAGGCAAAGGAGGAAGAAGCAATTACGTATTCAGGGAATCGACTGAATTGCCCTCGACCGAGGAGTTATGGATCTCCGCATTGCCGAGATGCAGGTGCGAAGAGGGCCATTTCGTTCTCGGTTACATTTTCCATTGGCGTGGCCGACGGATGGAGGGGTGGGGGAAAAAAAACGAAGGAAGCTGAGTCGGGACAAAGGCGGAAGCACGGGTGGCAAAATAAACGGCGCTGTGTGAACGAAATTAAATGAGTCCGAGGAATGTATCTGTAGCAGAGGACGACGGTTCGAGTGGCGTCAGAAAGATATACGACGACGGCGTGCTCGCGATAAACGCCATCGGCATAAATGTAGACGGAGAAGCGGCTCGTTTAACGCTGCTACCATGTTTTTCCAAAGAATGATTAAAACTGTCGACCGAGAATTGCTGACCTTTTTCCTTCTGCTATAAGCAGACGCATGAATCAGAATAACTGCCCCAATACTTACGATGCTTTTTCTTTATAGATGCGCTAACGCGATGTAGGTACATACCTTGAACGATAAATTCGTGTAGGTAATTAAAGCTTCCTCTGACCGAAGCTCGAACTCAATGGTAACTCATTCAGGGTATTATTGAGTAATGAACTCTAACTTACTTTAACAGGATGTGTTAAAATTGATTTACATTTACTTTTACCACAAACTGTCCTCTCCTGCTGCCCAGTTTAGCCAACATAAACTACAGGATCACCGAAGGATGTAAGGAAGGACGACGAGAAATTCTCTGTCGGATGTCGATTATCGCGAGACTGTTCAGTTTTTCCTCGTAGAAGGTTGCTTCTGGCCAGCAGGCGAAAAAACTTCCCTGCGAACGATGGCGGTCGATGTATCCGATCGTTGGCAATCCTTTTCAACGACAGCATGGTTCTTCTCGTCGCTCGTCTACCCGATCTCTTTCACATTTATGGGAGAAAGAGTTGACCATACAGACGCCCAGAAATATTCCTCCAATAACTGGCAAGCGTTTTTAGAAAATGTTTATCCTGCCAGAAAATTCTAGATTCGAGATTAACGTTCATTACTGTACCCTGTGTACACAGTAATTCGATGAAATTCGTTGGGTAAATGCGTGATCGCCTTTTACTTTCTCCCGCTATGTTTTACGCAGCGAAAAAGAAAAATCGCTGCAGGCCCTACCAAGATCCGTGCATAAAGTTTTTTCTTGGTTGAACTCGCGAGATTACTTCTTTTTATTCTCGGCACGACAACGCCAGCGTTCTTAGCAAACAATACCCGACGTCGACGACGACATTTCTTTACTTACCAGGCAGGAGATCGATGAAACGAGCCCGTAGCAGTTCTCCGGCTACCCATAAGGGTCGATCTCGGGACGAAAGCAAACGTAACCTTTCTAGTCTTTTCTATCCCCTACTGCCACCTCGTCTTTGGAATAGGCGGCAGACTCCGCGGACGTCATACTTTCTCCTGTGCTCCCATCCCTCACATTCGCGTGGTAACCGGAAACGAGAAATCCCGTAAAAAGTTGTCGATCCAGTTTCCATTCGCTCGTCCTCTCGTTACTGGTCCACTCACTTTTCCGCTAGCCTGCCCTTTCAGGCTTTCTTCCATATCAAAGTACCTTTTCAACGCTGTTCTACTATGAGAGACGCTTCTTTCCTCTACCGATATGTTTCTTTTTAAATATGTATTAATTTGCGCAACTGGCTACCTTGACTCTGCGTACAGAGTCCCTTTAGCTAAATACACCGCAAGCTTTTTCACTTTTTCTTTAACGATCATGGGGACGAAGCTAGTGAGCGCTGTAAAATGTTATTTTCCTTCTCTGTAGTAAGTGGGGCAAAGACTTCAAGGGTTGTACCTACATTCCTAATAAATATTTTCTAACGCAGCTGCCGTACGACAATTCGAGACGAAACAGATCGAAGGAACGGAGGAAAAGGAATTTGTACGGAGCGACAGAAAGAAACACGTTCTAGTTGTTTGTCTATGCGGATAGAATTGTAGTGGACAAGCGCGAAGACGTGACAAGGATTAGGGTCTGGGATCCTTAGAGATGGGCCGACGGTTGTCACTTCGTTAAAGCGAGTCAGTGGGCAGAATCTAATCGGATTCGGCCGCCTTTCGCGGGTTGTTTAGGCAAACGTTGCGTCTAGAATACGTTGCGGTGCCCTTTTTGACGGTGAGCCTGTCCGGCCGGTGCTGAAATCGCCCCGTTATTCAGTGGCGCACGGGTCTCGCTCGGTCGTTTCTCCTACGGCCAGTAGCAGTCGCCGACCCTTCAGTGCCGCTTCGAGCCACTTCCTTTGATCTTAACCCCGTCGAGGCTTGCCTCTTTTCAACCGTTTCTCGCAGCCGCCTGGTAATAGGTACCCTTCGCGAAAAACCGACTCACCAAGAGAATAATCATCCGGAAATCGTCGCGCCGCCCAGGAACGACCAACCTCAAGAGCGTCTTTTACCCGGCCCCCTCCCTTCTCTTCCCCTTCTTCTTCCTCTCCTTTCTCTTCAGTTCCTGTTCTCCACGAATTTCCCGATTTCCTTTTTTCACGTCTCGTTTTACCCTTTGGGCTATCATCTCCGTCCTTAGATAGCAAGGGCGCTACGGTTGGGCATTGCCTTTGCTTTGCCCTTCTCTGTTCCACTGACGCGTACGCCCCTTACAGACTTTCGAGTGTTGATTAGATGAGTGCGTGCAATCGTAAAGCGAAAGAACTGAAAGACTGTCCCCCCTCAACTTTCGTGCCCCATTAAACCCCTCCGAGATCTCCGCTATTTCCGTTTCCCTTCCCCGGAAATTAATTCTATCCACCCCCATGCTGGAATTATTGCCTGTTCATTCGATAACGCAGCAGCAAATCGTTTCGTTTCTCGTACGGTAAACTCGATTCAACCAAAATTACACGACGCTTCGGATATCCCCGTCAAGATAACAGAGCCTCCGGTTAGTGGTTATTGATGATGGCAAATTCGTGTAACTTGTCAGTTAATGAACATCGAATTTGATGCGACGGGTGCACTTACCTACCAGGTTGTAGGACAGCGATTGAGTAGCATCGACAGTTACGCATTCCTTTTCACGGACAAAACGAATTGAGTAGTTGCGTTCAGCTTCGCCAGAAAGCGGGTGCGTATTTTATGGGGGATAACTGGTCGTGCCCATTGAAAGTGTCTAACGTCCGTTATAAATTACGCCTCCGAAGCGGAGTCTCTCGCGACGAATGGATGCAGCGGGAGCATGTTTCACGACTCGCTGACTTCTCGAGGGCATCACGATACGCAGCAGATATTTGGAACAATATCAAAACGCGGAGCGAGATTTGCAAGTGACTGGGCGAGACGACGAGCACCGCGCTAGCAGGAAAAAAAGAGACTAAAGGGGAAGGGAGAGAAGAAAGAGGTAAAGGGGGAACTCAGGTGATTTCTCGACGATTTTCACGCTACACCGATTGCCGGCTCGAAACTCCCTCACGACGGCAGATTTACCTCTATTCGCTCGTACGTCGAACCGTTGAAACGCGGCCTGCTCGATAGATTTATGAGGCTCGTATGGATTCCAATATAAAAGTGTTATATAGACGCTATTCCGTCAGACTTGTCGTCTGCCGCTCGTCCCCTAGCTCACTGAGTTTTCGGGTCTGACGAAAAAAAAAGGAAACGTCGCGTCGCCCGGAGCTAGTGAAAAAGTGGACAGCATGACGGACGAGCTTGTCCGCCGATCGTGATCGGAAAACCCAGAGTTTTCCAGACAAAACGCAACACGATGTCGACGAATCGCGAACGATCGAAAAATTACCGTCTTTCCGCGAGTCGAACTAATATCGACTCGACGCAATATCAATTTGCAGACCTTCTCTACGTTCTGCGCCTTAAAAGAAAATTAATCCCGCTCACGCATCTTCGTAACATGTTAGCTTGTAAATAAGCAAACTATGAACAAGGGAGTACAGTAGAAGCGGTGTAATACAGAACATTGTAATCTGGTTGGTTAGAAATTCACAGAACGCTGGGAGTTGAAATTTCCGGATGCGAGTAAATGATTTAGAGGGATATAGTGAAGTTTTCTGGAAGTTATTTCCTGCGAGATGCAGGTAGATCGATTTTCCAGCAATCCAAGGGGGCCGTAGGTACTCAGCAGAGATAATCAGTTGTCCGTAACATTCGGTTTAACCAATTACTGCGGATCCTTTGAGGACGGCTAGTCAAATGACGCGATAGACGAGTGACAAGCTGTTTAGTTGTTAACCTTTCAGGGGAATCGGCGCTTGGATAGACTGACGGTGTTTAAACTCGAGCTAGATCGCGACAAAGTAGTTCGAGTTGTTAATTTCCGCGTGGTGTACGCAAAAAGCAACTAATTAATTTTGCATTCGCCAACGAATACGAGCAGCGAGACGGTGGGCACGCGAAAAGCATGGCTGTCCGCTGTTACGGGCTATTTGAGAGAGAGGGGGCGGTACGTGCGGATTCGAGCTTGTAGCGGAGGCGAGTTCGCGGCGTTTATGCAAATTCGAGCATGTGCTCGCGGAAAGTTCCTAATTCAATTCGGTTTCGCGTACACGCTGGTTACTTAACCGTATCCACTCCTCACCCTACCATCGGTCTCCGTTGCCCCACCGAAATCCAACCCCCTCGTGAGTGTCTTTCCGACAACTTTTCCATTCTCCTTTCCTGTCTTCCCTTTTCCGCGCGATTCTACCAAACTTTTCAGCGCCAGCAACGCGCAACTCACGTACATTGAAAATTAACACACACCGCTGGGTTCCCTTTTATAACAAATGAACGATAATTGCCAAGCTGACGCTGATGGTTAACAACTGTCTACCATCACCGAGAAGCGGAAAATCAGTGAGTTGCTAGAATACAGATTTACACAAAGTCATAATGAAATTGGCCAGGATAGCAACTCTCGTTTGTCCGTCTGATACTATTATGCTAATCTGCTAGCATGAGGAAGATTTAGTCGCGTGCACTGACAGGAGAAGAACTTACGGGACATCGTTTTAGAATATTGAAAGTCGAAAGTCCCTGATCCCCGAAGAAGAACAATTTTTTCTACAAAAAGAAAGGAGATTACTTTGAATCTGACAACGTCGAGTGACGTTTAATCGATGCTGTCGTCTGGTACGAAGACGGCTTTTTCGACGCGATGCGACACGACGCAGTGGCGTCGGCGGCTACGATTCATAAATATGCATCGGGAGTGCGCGAGAAGCCCCGTTCTAATTGTAAGTAAAGTCGGCTTTAACGCCGAGTTCTAACCTGCATATCCCTGCATGCTTCGGCTTCGATGCGTTTGCGAGACTCTCCCTTGCACTTCCAAAATTTCGCGATGATATATATCGACTTTGAAGCTTCCATACCTTCGCGTTGTCGTTTTGCTTCCGTGTGTCCAACAATTTTCAAGTGCTCGAACGATACGTATTTTTCTTCAGCATTCGTGTATCAGTACTCTATACTCTAATATCTTGAGAAGAGAAATTACAGGGAGAACTTGGCGTACATAGGACTCTTTGGACGAAATAAGATGCGGAAGCTTTTATGTGTACATGGCCGCCAGCGTAGAAGAGATTCACCCCTGTCTGGAGAGTAGACGAACGCCGCTGTCGCTTTGTATCGGCTCGATAGAAAGTGATAATAGCCCGACCTACTTTACCTGTCGCCACAGAAAGTGGAATGATGTCTTCTCGAGCTGCATCGCGGGACGACTAAAGGGGAAGGTGATGACAAAGGTGAGACGTAACTGGAGGCGTAGAGCGAAGGGAAATTAAAGCAACGAAAGCTGAATGCGACAGGAGCAACACTGAAGGGATAAACGATTCGGCTTTTCTCAATAATCTTCTCTTTTCTGTATTCTCCTTTCCTCATTCTTTTTTACCTTTTTCCACGTATTCCTCTTTCTACGCGAAATACGTAAAGTTATTGATTTTCTATGAAAGCGCTTCTTCAGTTTGGGTAAGCGATACATCAATTCTGAGCAAATGCGTAAAATGTTTTAGTTTCTCGCATACGCGAAAGTCGATTCGTATCGCACAATTATCTATACAGAACAGTATTCGATTCGCATGAGGTGCTTTTTTTATCTCGATGGGCTAGTCGACAAATACCAGCATTTCACGATCGAGCCCTCGAAACGACGTGATCGAGGCGAATCGATTGTTGCGGCTCGGTAACACGACGGTTGTTAGCAAGAGTTGTCTGTGGGTTTGGTCACGCATTAGTAATTGCCAATTTCCATCCTCCTCGAATCGGTGCAATCTACCGCTGCGTGGCGTTGTATTGTCGCAAGGGAATAGGAAATAGCAGACATCGTGTTCTGTGCTGCAAACATGCGGCTTTCGAAATCTAATAATGTCGATGAATTCAATTTCTCCGTCATCGTTGATTGCGCAAAGAATCACTGCCGATGAATCGATTAATTTTGTTATAATTAAGTTGAACACTTGACACGTTTCCAAGTATCATTGCCGAAAGCACGTTAGATCTCCATATAATAAGCACTTTGATTTTCAACTATAAAACAAATGGATGAAAATCATCGAAGTCTCTTACTTCAAGCAATGCGATAACAGGTCTTGCAGCATGGTAATTTCATCGATGTCACATCTTCGTGAAATATTTCCCGCACAAATGACGCCCAACACCCCTGTTTAATAACGAGCAATCTCATATCGTTATACGTCGATCAAAGCATCGTTTACACAATTTTGTCTATATTTGTACAATGCTGGCTCTAATCTCACACCCGAATCAACAAATGGATTCTCGTAATTCTGCGGCCGATTTACGGAATTCCGATGAACTCGACCCGAACGAGTCGTCGACCAAAAAACGGTGTCCGTTTCCAAACAGAACGATGCAGGACGCACACAATTTCTTCGTGCTACATCTCCTGACACTCAATACGAGTAATCGTATATTTCGAAAATCCTAAATAAGCAGTGAATTCCTAGGTGAAACATAGATGAAACATAATTTGGATTTTTGACTGCAAAAATAAGGAGAATCGAAGGCAAAGATCGAGGCTGCGTTGAGGGACAGAGGCGGTATTTATGCGGGTCATTGAATGGCATCTCTCTCGCCGCGGCTCTTCCAATCACTCCTCCATTTCTTTGCTTTTATCGAGCGAATCGGCTCTCTCGACGGAACAGTCGTTTCACGCGAGTGGATTTTATAAAAATTGACTCGGTTAGTCGTGGCCGCAAATCCTGGATCAACGTTGGATCGGCTCTCGCTTCTTTTTCGCCTCCGAAATTTTATTTTGCATTTGATCGCGAGCAGCCCACCCCTGATTGACCCCTGCTGCACGGTGCCTGTGAATATTTATCGTCAACGCGGCACTAAATAGTTTTTGGTTGGCGATAATCACGGCATTTTCTTTAAATTTGTTCCTCATTCAAAGGTTCAGCATCGCCAGTGGCCTTGCGCATTTAGGATTTTTCGCGTTCCCGTAAATGCTTGCACGCTGGCTCGTTATTCACAAAATTTCGAAGCATGCCACTTTTTAGAACGGATAACGCTTCCGTTGTACTCGATACGTGTTCACGTGTACAGTGTTTTCAGGAGGAGTGGATAGATAGTAGAGCCGAGCACTGTAGTATTAGGCCGAGAAATTATCGCGGATAGACGTACTGCTACGCTGGTACAATGCCTCCGCGTGTTGCATTCATCCTGTAAGCCCCCATCGTTCCCTTGCCATTTTGCTAATTGCAAAAAACGGGCTCCTACCGCCACCCAATATTCTCGAACTCGGACTCGTTCTAAATCCCGCTCCGCAGAAACGCAGAAAACGCAGGAACCATCTACTGTGTCTCCCGATTCGTCTCCGTGCCCAACCTTCCCTCGACCAATAGCTGTTTTATACCCGCTTGAAAGATTTCTCTGCGAAATCATCAATTTTCATTGGTTATGAGAAGAAGCGGTTGGTAGTGGTGCCACGGCAACGTATACTACTTAAGGATTCGACCTATTCACTGTCAAGAGCTTCAGATTAAATCGGCTAAGCGAGCAAGGTTGTCGAGAATTTTCCTGCATTACACGGTTTCACAATTCCCCCACTGCTCAACTTTTCGTCGTTTCTCTCAGCTCGTTGTGCTCGGAAGATGGAAGGGGTAAACCTGTAGGTACACGCTCTCCGTCTTTCAAAAGGAAAGGCAAGCTAACATGGAACGAAAGTAGGTAAAGTGCCTAGCGAGATTCATGGTAGTGGAAGTGGCATTGAGCTACCAGCTAATTTTATTCGAACAAAATGAGCAATCAAAGAGGGTCAAGATACTTTTATAGACGCGGTTCTATATATTCCGTGTCTCATAAGAAAACCAGCCAACGTTTCTCCTTCCGATCTTGATGTACTGTTGTAAGGTTGGAACCTTACAATGATTCTAGAGGACTTAGTTTTCCACCCCTAACCTAACGATCTGGCTTGAGACGGCAAGGCAAGAGAACTCTGCCAAACAGAGGGTAAAGCGAATTAGGTTCTTCTCTTGTCACTTTATTGAAAATTTATTCGAGAATCTTGGTCCTTCTGGAACGACTATAATGATCTCGTTTCGTTCTCGCTGGGAACGTAGAAGTTTGAAGAAAGCCTGGTCTGTTAGTATAATACGTACAACGTCTATTAATGGAATTCCTCTGATTCAAGCGAATCGCTGTATTGTATCAACGAGACATCGAGGTGGCCGCGTTATCATCGAAATTTTGCGAAGGTCTGACAAAGTACTCGCTTCGAATAACCGGCTAATGGCCGCGAAGGCTGAGTAGACGGCGATATAGAATCGCACCGGGAGCATTTTGCAATGGTATCGTGGCCAACAAAGGGGGAAACCCTTTTTCACTAATGAACCACGAAACGCGGCAACGTCATAGAAATACTTTGAAAGGGGAGCCGCGCAGCTCGTTCTTTTGTTGCCTCTCTCTCTCTCTCTCTCTCTCTCTCTCTCTCTCTCTCTCTGGCCAGGCCTTCTCCGCTTCTGTCCATTCCGTCCCATGCCTACCGTCTTCATCTTGCACTCCCTTTTTCCACCGCCCCGCGCAAATACCACGGTCACCCTTTCGCCTTGGGTCCGACAGGACGCGACCAGTCGACAGACCCATTCGCTTTCTCGGGACTGTTCCACGAATTCGCTCGATTACTCCAGATAGAGAGCACTTGCGTGCATCATTTTATAACGCTTCGTAATCCTTTGTCGCGGCATCCTTTCCACCGAGGTCCTCGCAGCTTGAGAAAGTGAAATTCTATTGATACGCGCCGACACATACATATGTAGAATCGAGTGCACTTGAGTTGATATGCCGCGAAATTGTCCACTTGAAAAGAGTGTATGAGAACTCGTCTTGGAAATAAGTATGCAGTAAAACACTGTGACACGTGTCCTGTGCGAGTCTGTTAACCAGAGAGTAAATGGATATTCGATTAAACATGGGGTTATCATGGTCCGTGCAGAGGCGAGTACGGTGGGTAGAAGCGGGTCGACAAAACGATTGACCCGATGCTCGGTGAAATTTATCGTAAAAAAGAGCCTCTGGAGTCCTCTCTGAGCTTTCAGGCCCTTCTCTCTCGAGTTCCTCGCTCGGAAAGGATTCGTCGACCCTAATTCCCGAGTGTCGAACGGGAAAGGATGAAAGTCGACGACCCGTTTTACGCTTTAAGAGGACCGAATCGATATCTCGGTGGCTGGGATCCAGACGCGAATGCGATCGGTTATACGTTGAACTCGTTCTCGGGGCTCTTCTGCTCTCTCCCTCTCTCTCTCCCTCTCTCTCTTTCTCCCCGCGACACCAGTCCCACTTCTTGTCTTTTCAGCCACTCGCCGAATTACCGTGTCGCGCGTTCGATACTCTCGTCGACGTCTCGTCCCTCTGGCTCGTTAAAGCCGTATTAATACGGTCGGATTAATCAGCGTGAAAGGGAAAGAACGGGGACGCTCTTACACGGTAACTCGTCTTTCCATTCCCGCCCTCTCAATTTACGTAAGAAAATATTCCAAAAGATTGTGATACTTTGAATCGTAAAAGACGGTGGCGCACCGCGCGGCCTCTTCTTGCCGCGAATAAATTGCTGAGGAACGCTCTTTCGTTTTCCTAGTTATTTGAAACCTGAATCAGAGGTAATTATTGTTTCAGCCTTCTTCGGCTCGCCTCGGAGCTGGTGAATTTATTCGCAGTTAACGATTCTGAGGAATTTATGCGACAAGCCGGAAAGAAGAAATTTTCAGTTATACAGATGAGGTCTGAGAAATTGAAGAACGATACCGAATGGACAACGAGGTGAACGAATTCTATGATTTCGCGGTGCACGTCCACGAAGCTGCATCATGAATATGTAAAGCTGTTGCGATTCGTCACGTCATCGTACCTACCACCGACCAGCCCTTCCACCCTTTCTCCACAGCGTCATTACCCTAAAACCTATCGAATTACCTGATTCCACAGAACTTCTAAAGTCTATCAGCTCTGATGTCTCGTTACTAGCGGTAATTATAATCTTTTCTATAGAGTGACGTTCAGAGTGACGAAAATAAAGTTATTGTTATCGATTTCACCAGATTATATGAAAGAATAATTATCTCCACCTTATTCGCAGACCTCGGTCTACGAGGTCACAGTTCATCATAGTTCTGGTCGTTTAACGGATGAAACACGCGTTCCGCTTCCCTCGACTTACTTCTTGTCCAAAGAGCTTCCGATTCGATCGCTCGTAAATAATTTTACGCGGACCGACAGTAAGGATTTCAGGAACGGTGAGTCGATTCTCGAAAGGACGAGCGCGGTACATTCTAGAGGCCATAATGTCTAGCCGATGTCTACCAAAGGATAAACTACCCCCTCGCTGACTTCCCTGAGCTATATATAATATCCGGATCCATGTGCATTTGGTTTCTGGCGAAAGTTGCCACATAAATTTATACCTCCGGACCGGCGTTACGAGAGCCGCGAGCTAGGCTGTGGAAAAATCGTAACTTTCAGCTTCAGTCCGCGCATGCAATTTTTTGCATTTCTCTGCCCGCTCTATGGCCAGCCAACTTCAGTCCAATGCCATTTTCCATCATGCGTCTCTTCGCTCTCTTTCTTTCTTTCCTTTCTTCTTTTCAATTTGGAAAATCCATCAGTGAAATATCGCATAAGAGACAAAAGAGATTCATGGACGACCACCTGCATGATATTAGAAGATTTATCGTTTTTTTTCTTGAACAGAAGCTTGTGGAATAATTACGAAATAACTGACGTTTAAGGATTCGTGGTGTGAGGGGTGGCTCGGATGATTGAAGCACCTCTGCGAGTTCAATAACTACAACTCAAGCTCGAAACTACGAACAATGTTCGTCCCACGAATTCGTAAGCGTCGTCGCTTCAATTCATGACCGAGGTAGCTCGGGTGGTCCGTGTTGTGGCAGAATTCAGCGGAACTTGACAAACGACAACCGAGAGAAAGTAAACGTGGTCTTTTGCCCTTGAATAATTCTATTATCACAGTTCGAGTCACGGCTCTCCCTCTGTTTCATCTTCCAATTACCGCTCGAAATGGTCGTCAGCTCTGTCGTTGCATTTACACAGAGTCCACCGTCCAGATTAATATCGACGAGGCAATCGATTTCCAGTTTTCGCCGACACGATTCCGTCTTCTGCCGTTCGCTTCGATCTCTCGCATTACATTAATGAGAACCGGTGTCGATTTCGAATCGCTTTCCCCGTTTTCAATGCTCTTTCCACTCGAATAGTCTCGGTTCCGAACTTTTTCTCTTTCAAAGCGCATTAATCGTCGGGTCTATCATCGAAGGAGATCTCGCTCTAGGAGAAATCGAAATCTAATCGTTGCTCTCTATCCTGAGTATCACACGACGATCTCTATTAATATCTCGTACAAGTACTCGAAGATTTTTCGCTGAAATGCGAGCCGCGTGTCTACGATGCATTTCATTTCCTTCGAGTAACCAACCAGTTATTCCAAGCTGGTCCTGAGTTTTGCAGCTGCAGCACCTAGCATACCTATTTTGAGTCGACAAATTATAAGGAAATAGAAAGAAATGTACTGAAATCGGAGGCACTCGGGAACGCGTAAGGGGAGTATGTTCCCCCTTATTTTCTGCCTTCGTCCGTTCCTCTCCTATCTTCTTCATTTTTCTTTTCTCTTGTTTAACTTGCTTCGTCCTTCCCGCCGAGTCTCGTTCCGTTTTTCATTTCTTGGTAACACATAATATCGGTCCCGAGAGGGGCTCCGATAGGTCGATAGTTTGCAAGACACGGGGTATTATTGCCATTCCTATTTGCCCCGTTTAAACAGAAGGAACGGTATACCGTGTGCTTGTTTCGACCCTATATGTACACGGTACACGGTACACGGTACATGGGTACACGGAACACTGTACAGACTACACCCGGAGACAGAAACTTCTTCAAAAGCTAAACGTTCCGGTAATTTCGACGCTCGACACGATAGAGCGTATACATGGTAGTCGGAAGCGATCGCTGCCAGGAAATTTCCTCTGGCTGAAATTAAATTTCGATGCTCGAGATTCCGTTCAAGCACGTTCGCCTGACCTTTCTACGAACGATAAACAAGTTGTCCTGGTCCTATTATTTTCGAGACAAACACGAGTGTTTGTAGATCTTGGTCGGCAAACGATGTCCATTCTAACTATACAAGAACAAAGATAACATCCGACTGGAATATGGATTGCACTTTGCGCTAATGCTGCGCTCTCGAATAGAGGTCGCTTTTCAAATCAAAGCATTATCGATTTTCATACCTAACCGGACTTCAAAAGCAAATATATTTCCATGTTTCACGCAGACGCGTATTTCCTCCAGAAAAGGCTTAACCGGATCTCCGAAACAGATCATGCAAGTGCAGTGGCAGAAGCAGAGAATAGATAAGTAATGACTTGTGCTTGTCGGATGAAAGACAAAAAGAATTCACGATACGAATGGGGCATAATAGCTGTCCAGTTTCGACGTTGTGCAGCGCGTTGTTCACCACAAAGGATTTAAACACACGTCGGAGATGAATGGTCATACATTGCGGCAGCAAATCAGAAAATAAAATAAAAGTGAAACGGTGGAATGCATTACCCATAAAATAAGTGGTAGCTGGCACTGAGCTATTACTCGTTTTGAATATAACAACCCTGCGGGTATGCAAAACGACCCTCGCCACTCTACTCAACTTTTCATTCTCTCCGCGATTACTCGCTACGCATCCATCCATATTTGTGAAACGTTCGGAAAAGTAAAAAAGTGCGCCTCATGAAACCGATCACTTCCAACCCTCACCTCTCCCATCCTTCTATCATATAGGTAGTCGAAACGTGAACGACCTTCGACGAATGAAATTTTATAATAATAACAGCGATGTGGCCATCTCGAAGGATGGTTTTGAATTAATTAATGAAAATTGTTTAGAGCGAGTAACGAGAGTAATATGAGAAGACGCCACGCGGCGTAAGCCACAATTATTTTAGATATTTGTGTATGAAATGATTACGAGGGCATAATTTCAGTCTTGGAACGTGTTCGAGGCCGTTGCAATGAAATTAGATTTTTAATTATATTTCGCCGCGCGTCAGACTGACTGGCTTTAATAACGCGCGCTTTCGCGCTCAGCCTGCGTCCGGCCTTCAATTATTCTTGAGTTCCCCTCGGGCTTTATTATATTTTAACTCGCCGTTCCTCGTTACATCGCTCGGTTATCCTTTTTATTTCGCTTTAGCACGCGTTATGATGCACCTTCTCGTGGCGAACACTACCGTCGTTTCGAACAAACTACATTATTTCTTGAAACGAGCGATTATGCTTGCTTTCTACTATCTGATTTCTTTTCAACCGTGAAAACGTGAAAACTTGAACGGTTATCTTTACGCGAAGCGTAAAAGTGGAGCTTTCGAAAGCTTCGGTCGCTGAAAAAGGAACACTTCCTCGATGTTTGCAAGAAAGAAAATCGACGCGTGGCGCGAGGGAAGAGACAATCATTTCGCACAGTTACAGCGAGAGGAAGAGTCATCCGCAATGAGATAGGATGTTCGGTGAGTAACGAGCTCACGAGGAATAGTGCAGCAAAAGGAGAGACAGCTAGTTTGGATAAACAGCGATTCACCGCCTACGGCTGACCCGTTTCGCGCCAGTACTACTTACCGCACGGCAGCCAGACCTGGTGGCTGTACTCTGCGTCGGTAGAGCGGCCAGCGATGTTATGCTGGGCTGGTCCATTCTGTCGGAAGCGCCAGAGGAACGGAAGAGCGGAGGCAGGCGGTCCAGCAGCAGCTTCGAGAAGAGCTGCAGGACCACCACCAGATCATATCCGGATGAATTCTACCGAAACGTATCTGTGCTCGCACAAGCAAAGCTACGCTCATGCACGATGCCATATGCATTTCTATTTTAACGTACATTGTACACAGACCATGTTTGTTTCAATCTAGATTCGAGTTACCAAATCTTTTGCCTATTATCAAATTCTTTGCTTATTTCTAGGAGTAATATGCGCTTTTCAATTGTACAATATATACAATTGCAGGTCAAGATGCTCTGGATTAGAAATGCATGCGATGCATTTTTGCTTGTGGCGTGGTTTCGGTTTTGGCTTTAACACGAAACGCGACTAATAACAGAGCAACTGTAGTGCTCGGGATTCTGCTGAACGGCTGTTCGATCGACCAATTTGGTTAACGAGGACTCATTCGTGAAGAGAAAAACGACTGCTGGCATACGCGTTGATTGCCAAGATTAATTGTCGAACGTGACAAAAATTAGGTTGTCTGTCTGGAAACTTCAATTACGGTATTGAGCTTCGTCATGCTACACGCGGAGCCAACACTTTTTACGAAAATTGTAATCGCTCCCGTGGTTCAGAGAAAATGATCGATCCTATTTTTAGTCGTATGCATTGTCTACCATGACAAGAAATAATTTGTCGATCAAACATCGAAGTAGTCGGTGGCATGTAAACTGTACATCCGCTGTTGCGCATTGTTTGAATCCGAAGCAAACTTGTATAGTCAATCCACTAGCCGGAGAACTGAAATATTCATCGACCTGTCCTCTTGTCCACTTTGTCTTCCCTTTCTCGTCATTTATCGATCCCATCGTAGGTCGCAAATGCGTCATTGTGTATATAATTACCCTTTCGACGTATTGTGAAGACAGTTAATGGGTTCTCAAGTTGTGCTTTCAGTAGACAGATTCCCGATTGAAAAGTCGAGCGCATTAAGCGAAACATCTTGTCGCGTTCGACAAGAAAATTGATAATGGCTTTCGAATAAAGAAAATTCGCTTGAGTGAAAGACAGAGAAAACGCGAGACTCCATGGCACAGGTGATTCTGAGGTGAACTCGACTGTTCGTCTGAATAATTGAACGGAGGTTGCCGTTATTCAGTGCATTAAATACAACCCGAAGCCGTGGCATGCACGCTGTCCAGCAACTTCCGTCTCGGAACGACCGAACTAGGAGACGTTTGCTCGTGCTCGAAGGCGCCTCGGAACGAAATCGGCCACGATCGGCGTCGGAGATGTTCGTGCCGTACGAATCGAGAGAACGGCCTCTGTAGATACATAATGCATACGCGGCTGATATTATTTTTCCGCTAGTAGTATATCACGCGAGGAAATTACAAGACCGCTTCAATAAGTAATAAATAACCTTCCGAACAAAGTGGCTGGTTTGGGGGCCATCCCGTAACACGGCCACCCCCTGCCATTTTCCCCTTTCCCTTTCCAGCGCCGCTCTTCGATTCTTCCCCTTTGCTTCGCCCTCGCTCCCTCTCTCTCTCTCCCTCTCTCTCGTTCTCGCCGAGTGAACACTCTCTTTCCTTTTTCCTCGCATTGTTAGCACGATGATACATTGGATTCCCCAACGTTTTCAAGTAGTCCCTTCGGATATACAAGCTCTCTCACCAACAGGACTCTTGGAGAACTTAGTCTCACGGATACCAGGTGGCAGGAAACGTTGCCGACCAACACTCGACACGCTCTTTCGCGTCCTCGAATTTTACCCCGGAGGAAGGAAGACGATTTTTCTTTTCTTTATTCCACCGTTCCTTGTCTTCCTCTCGCGCGCCACTGCCTCTTTCTCTGTCTCGGTTTCACAAACCACCCGTTTTTGTCTTCCGTTGTCGTATCGTTTCTGCTCTTCTCGCCAGAAATTCTGTTTCTGAATTTCTTCGACGCGAATAGCACCTTGCTCTGCCTTGCAAGAGTTTCCCCGCAACCTCGATAACTCGTGATTAATTATTAAACGCGGACGCAGTGTCGAAGTTCCGAAGCGTGTAATGAAAGAAGAAAAAAGGGAGGTAAAAAGCAACGGCCGTTTTCGCTTCGCGCTTTAAATTCCGCAAGCGTGATTTATCGCGAAAACCCGTCGCGTCGCGTCGGCGGAAAACTTTCTTCTGCCTGCCTTTGTTTCCTACGAAGCTACTCTCAGGCAACTGCATGTTATTAACCTTGGTCGCAATATCGTGCAAGTTACTGTACGTCGATTGAAAAAGTCTGAACAACCACAGGATTCTGTAAATCAGAGGCGTTACCGACAGCTCACTTTCGTCATTTAGGATGTTCTCGCGATCGTCTACGCTTATGTTTTCCTACTCCCTTCCTACCGTCCCTCTCTATCCATGGCCCCTTTCTCCATCACCTTCACCCTTTCGAAACTTTTCTACTCACCGCCCCCGAAACTTTCAAATCACTCCCCATTTCCCCAGGAGCTTTTTAAAAATTCATCCCCTTGCCAGCGTCCGTCCTAGAGCAAAAGGGATCGCGGAATGGATCGAGGTCTAGCGCGACCTCCAGCAAAGCCTTCACGAAACGAGTCGAACACTTAATTTGTAATTGAAATGCCGAGGAATCGCTTAGGTTAGGATCTCTTCGATGGGACGAGAAATGGACGAACCGAAAGGCGGCGAATCTCCTTCTTCCAAAGGAATTAATATTTCTCGAGGAGAAAAAAAGCAATGTAGCGAGGATATAATGAATTCCAAGTGAAGCAGGGCCTGGTTTCCAAGTGCTCGCTTGCTCGCTCGCGATGGCTCAGTTCGAGTGTTATTGATTCGATTCATTATCAAGGTTTAATTGCGCCATAAGAGAGGGAAGCGCGAGAATTATAGCCGCTGTTATTAACCTCTCCTAGTAGCCGTTTATAATTTCAATTGGACCGCCGGCCTTTCCGATATTAACACCTCGCTGATATTCCTCTTTACGAGCCCTCGTAGAGATTCATCGATACCGCGATACTTGAAACAATTGCGATACATTCTATTGTACGTTTCCCTTCTCTTCTCTGTTCCTACGCATTTCGCACAGGAGCATAAACTGAACACGCGATAGACGATGCCGTGAAAACGACATAGACAATTAATAGTCTGTCGTCCATTTCAATCATCGGAAAGCTGCAAACATGATTCATTCAGTTAATGGGCGGAAACGTTTTCCTGGCGCTTGCCTTTCATTTCCCAATTATGATGCTCACACCTTGAAACCTTCTAAAATCCAGTCGCAATAACTTTAATCGCTTAAATAATATTTGACATCGAATCCATGCTACGTGAAAATTGATGAAAAAATACGAGGTAAATCCTGCTCTGTGTACATATTTTATGTGCATAGGATGTTTACATCGCGAGGTAGCCATGCTATTTCGTTTGTCATGCGATACAGCTTGCTCGAAAAAACAGTTATAACGTTCTACCGTTGCTACAAATTTTGTTTTATGTAACATTGACAGGGACAAGCACACCATTCGACTGAAAAACATGTTTTCTAAAATCAATGCGATCAACGCGATTGCACCTTGCTTGTGAGAATCCTATAGTTCCTTCGCTATTTTAGTACCGATCGAGGTCTAATGAAAGAAAGCTACGACATCCTTCTTAGGCACTTGTCCCCTCCAACCTCGAAGCGAATCAGCCCGAAAGCGTCGCGTCGACGGGACGAATTAACGCAAGCCGCTAGGCTCGTAAACCAACTCGAAACGAGCAACCGGCCCGCGGTCGACCAAATTGAATGCGAAGCTCGCTCGTGTTTCATTCCAGAATTTCATCGTGCCAATGCCGTTCGCCGCTGCGGGCAGACGATGTTCCGCGAAACCGTCTACGAACGCGTTTCATCCGGGTAGATCCTACAACAATCTTGTTCGAGCCGCGCAAATCTCCCCGCGGTTTGGTGGCGCCTGCGTGCGGAGTTACTCGTGAGAATTCTGATTTTTCGCGGTGTTCGTGGTGAAACCGTGCCACCGAATTAAAGTCGCAGAACGTTCTTCACGTTTGCGCGCGATACCTGGCCCGACACCTCGCGCGGACAATTTTTCATTTAAATTACACCCTTGATGGCGGCGAGGTTGCGAGATCGTAAAGTCCAACGAACACGTACATGCGCCGTGATTTACAGGCACAGGCTCTTTGGCGTTGCTCGTTACCACAATTGCGCGATCGTTTATCGAAAATTAATTCTAGAATCGATATAATGATCTGAAACGGCTGCTCGATTTAGCAATATAGGTAGCTACTTAATAGAAGAAGGAAACGAAGAAAAGCGAAAAGAAGAGATTTTCAAAACTTTTTCCCGTCACGTAGCGGCATTCGCGATGAAATTGAAGTTGCGTCGATCGGTGGGCTACGTGAATCAGTTTTCATCTAATCCAGGATCTGTTTCGGCACATGGCACGGGTCAGATATCTCGTGTATCGCGAGATCCGTGAAAACTAGGATACGTTAGGCTAGGTTACAAACCGTGCGACAAGCTGACAGTAGTAAAGCCTGAGTTTAGTCGGTGCACGAAAGCGGTGGTGCAGCTGCGCCGCTGCCGCCGCCGCCGCCGCTGCCGGCGGGTTTGGCAGCAGGGACGATCGGTGAACGGCCGAAGAGTCAAGGCTCGGCTTAAACGGAGGATCGATCGGGCGTCTATCTCGCTGATATTCCAATGCCCGATTCCAGTGTCCTTTGCTTCTAGTTTAATGGCGCCTCCAGCTGAATTTAATCACGGATTAAGCGCGATCGATTGGCATTTCGATGCGATTAGAAGAATTCGAGCAACCGTTGCGTTGGCCCTGCGCGCCGGCCACTTCGATAGTTCGATCCTTTTGCGATAACGTTTGTGATATAATTATAGGATAAGTAACGAATAGATGTGCAGAAATCAGACAGTGTAATCGGTCTAAATTTTCTTCTGGGATTAAAATTTCTTTCTACCTTTGTTCGTGTCGAAAATAGTCACCTCCGTATTGAGGTGCATCTAGTCGTCAAAAGATCAAAATTACGAGTCTATCCTATGAAGAAAAGGCCGGGGGAAGAATTCCTTTCTTTCGAGGATAATAATGTCGCCCGTGATCTCGTTCTCTTCTTTCGAATTGTGACACTCTGTTCGCGACTCCCCGACCAGCGCCAAATTAATACGCCCCGTTCGTGAAAAGCATCCAGCGTGCGGCTTCTTCGTGCCACTTTCAAAAGGACACGAATTCCACTAAGAGTTACCCACAAAAGCTTAAAGGATTGACTGCTCTCTATTTTGGCTTTATGAAGAAAATATTCTTTCATCGAAGAAACAGATTGAGATTGGAAATTTTCCTATTTAGTTAAACACGTACTTCGAAAAAAACGTTCAACATTGTCTAATTAATTTATAATGATAGAGGATTGTTCACAAGTGAATAATTGGAGATGACGAACATAACAATCGATAAAGAAGTATCTATTTCACGACTCGGTCAAAAGTTCCGTCGCATCTAACGTGAGTGGAGATACAGTAACTCGTTAGAAGGGCGGCTAAAGATAAATCACCTATTTTATATGCGAGTCTAGTCTCAACGAGCGCCGTGAATGTGCAGGCAAAGTTTCAGTAATCGATAAACGTACCCGTAACTCTTTGCCCCGTAACGTAATGCCGGGAATTTATTAAAACGTTAGCAAATTTTACGACCGTGTAGAACACACCGAACTCTTTTAGTGAAGCGTTCGTCATAATTTCACGAGGATACAATCCCAATTTATTGGATGTGTACCGAATACCTATATCTTACGCAGCTTCGACGCTACATTTTACTCTGTTTCACTATTCCGTTCTCCTTCTATTCTCTTATTTCAAAGGAAATTTTTCGTGCAACCTACCCTCTTTCGAAGCTGTAGTCATGGACCATAGATTCGCAAAACGGAACCTGTAGCCAAAGGCAAGGATGACAGAAGTCGACAGGACGAAACGATCAGACATCCTGCCTCATGCGAGTACACAAGATTCGTCGATTGAATATTGAATTAATACGAGCCGCGAAGCGTCACGAAACTGTTTAAACACGGTCGACCCAGTTTCGTGTTAAACTTTTCGCGAAATTCGTTTATCGATTTCGCATGTTCACGCGAAAATTCGATTTTCTCGAAACCGAAACGAACCGAATTACACTGGTTGACTTGACGCCATGCTACTCTTCTCATTACCTACTGCTCTATACAAGGGAGCCTTCGACATAAAGGCTTCGATCTCCCTGAAATCATTTCAATCGTATCGAAATTGCTTTCTTCTATGTATCGTTATCAGACGAAGAACAATTCCTTCTATCGATCGATATTAATTATTTTGAACAACAATTTGAAAACAAAGCAGTTTCTGAATTTTCAAATAAAATTCTATAGAGCATAACAAGTACAGAAGAGCGATTCAGGTTATTTGAAGCATCTTCGTCGCGGAATAAATAAAAAGAGAGGAAAATGGGAGGCTGGGTTCAGGCTCGATATTGGATTTCGGTGTCGCACAGATCTTTCGACCCACGCTTGGAGGTATAAGCCCATACGCAGACAGTCTGTGGGAAAAGGGAAGGTAGGTAGTTACTCGGATACTCGGGCGCCATTAGGCATTCAGGCTCGTTCGTGCAGACGGCTCCCGAGCTCTCTTTATCTAAGAATATTTGTTCAGGCGAACTCGTTGAAATTGAAACGGCCAGATTCCCGTTGCTCTCGATTCCCTCTGGAAGTCTTTCCTCTCCCCTTCCCAAGCAACCGGCTCACGGTCGACCTTCTTATTTATTTCCCGCGCCCAATTAAAGGTTTCTCGCTGGAAAGATACTCGGTCGGAGTCGAGGCCGCAAATTAACATGGATCGTGTTAATTGTCTCTGTGTACGGGCCGTCGAACAACGGGCTTCCATCGCTTTTCCCCGAGTAATTACGATGAAATCGTCTCGCGACGAATCTCTTTTCACGCGCGTTCACTTCTACCCGCACCCCTCGTGTCCCTATCATCGCCACCACTGCCGCAACCTCGCTCAGAGATACCGAGCTGGCTGGCCTAGATTCGGTTTCGTTCGTTTATTCCTCGCTTCCACTTCTGTTTAACTTCATCGTCCCCCGGGTCACAGGGAGTCAAACCACGAAACCTTATTACGAATTTCACGCATCTCGAGTAGAAGGTCCCCGTTACTCCGACACGGTGCTGCGGCGTGATTCGTTTCGACTGAGAGGAGTTGTTTTTCGAAGTGTCCTGGTTTACCTATTTCACCACGCGCCAGCTTATTTACAGGCGACCGGAAAAGACGGAAAACAACGGCTCGCTTGATTACGGATAATATCGTAGCCTATGGAAAATGTTTTATCCTAACTCAAATTTAACCTCTTTTCAATTTTCAATCGCGACTCGTTCGTCCTCTTGTCCTCAATCGTCACCGTTCGATGCTTATGAATATTGTATATTGCTTAGCTTTTCGTTCATTCAATTATCTATCGCTTCCGTATATTTACCTTTACCCTGGCTTCGACTGCGTCTTGGCTTTCGTAACATTTCTAAGGATAACCCGAGAAGTTGTCAGTGTACTCCGTTATTCAGTCATTCAAGTATTTCTGAAGGTAGAGCCTTACTTCGTTGTAGTTTTCATTAACCTTAGAAAAAGATCTGCAAAATAGTCGAGAAATGAGTATCCTTTAGAAACTGGAGGCGTAGGCTTATATTTGGCTCATTTGCTTTTTAACGTTCTCTTGGCAGAGGTGTAAAACGTTCCAGGGGTTGTAGAATGTTCGCGAGCCAACTGTGCTCGTCCCGCGAACGTAAGGGTATCGATGCAGCTTCCAATTGAACACGCGTATTCAGCTCACGCGAGGATTGCAACTAGGATTGGTTCGAAGCCGCCGTTACCGATCAGCCACGTTCCCAAACGCGCACGTACCACCGAAATCCCTGATTTACCGCTCGAGGACCACACTCGCTCTTCTCACTAGGCAAAACGTAGCCCAACACGCGCAACACTCGGCCGATAACATTTGTGCCATCGAACGTACACATACACGCGTGTGCCGTATTTATGCTCACGCGCATGGTACGTCTCGCTTGGACTCGCGTGCACAGTTTCTCTCCACGCCGAGGTTGGCTGCTGGAGAGGGTGTGCAGGGGTTGCTTCTTCCCTCTACGTATATCTCGTGCGAATGCCATACCACTTCTATATAAGAGGCTGGTATCTGTTTACCGGACGACTCTCGCATTCAGGCCGGTGCTTACACGTTATCCCCTGTCCTTGGCTTCGTCTGCACAGGACTATTCTGAAATTGCTGACGAATACTCAGCCTTCTCCTTGTTCCACTTTCCTAAGATTTTCTGGGATTTAAAGAGAACTGTTCGTAGAGTTGAAGAATGAGGGATGAAGAAGAAAACATTTGGCGACAGCATTTTTGTATTCTGCATGCTATTTCGCACAGTCCTGGGGTCCTCCAAATCAGTAGATTAACCGTTTCCAGCACTGGCCGCGTTAGTTAGAGATCTAGGTAGAAGGGGGTTAGGGGAAGGACAGGTCAGTGTCGGTCTGGCATAGAAACGAGGGGAGGGAGAAGCACGTAACATCATTTACACTTGTCTAGACACACGAGCGACTGCGAATCGAGGCTTATCAAGGTGACGCTGTGTTCCGCGTCAAAGCCTTTAATTGTTCATCGGCCAATTGAGCTTTGGATAACGATTCGCCGAGCTATACTGTTTCTGCCCTTCTCGTTCCGATTCGAGTGGTGGTGCATTTTTTACGCGAACAAGGGTAGAGAGAAATCCCAAGGAAACTGGTGTCCACGTAATTAACGTCGAATTTAAAGCGACACTTAAGCGCGAACATTTTTTCTACGCCACTGCACAAACGGCCAAGCTAGCCCAAGAATCTCCGTCCTCGCATTTCATTTTTCATTCTCCTCGCCGCGGCCGCGCCATCCCTCCTCAAAGAACTACTTAAAATTTGAAAAAAAACCAACGGTCGTGGCAAACGAACCAACAGACAGACGGATAGAGGTACGGATCTACGCGACCGTGCCTCCTCCTTCCTTCATTTTTTCTCGCCGATCTTATCCCCTTCTTCAGTACCCTCGCGCATACTTTCTCGTCCCCTCAGTTCCTCTTTGGTTAACTCTCCCTGTTTAGATTTAAAGTCGAGGCATTGTCATCGCTTCTCCTCGGCATAACGACCTTCCTATTCCTTTCCTTCCCCCGCCTCAGAGCCAGCTTCTCTCTTTCCGTTCTTTAGCTTCCCTACCTCCACCTCGTTCAC
Source organism: Calliopsis andreniformis (assembly GCF_051401765.1). Taxonomy (NCBI): domain Eukaryota; kingdom Metazoa; phylum Arthropoda; class Insecta; order Hymenoptera; family Andrenidae; genus Calliopsis; species Calliopsis andreniformis. The sequence continues at coordinate 1,084,986 of NC_135066.1, forward strand.
CCCTCTTGACTCTCGCCTTCTTTTCCCTCCTTTCGCATTCTGAAGATCGGCTCGAGTGCCTCGACGTTTTGCGTGTCCCGGCAATTATCCCTTACACTCGTTAATCTCTCCCACCGCCCCTTCTCTTTTCCCTTTCCTCTCTTTCCATCCATCCATCCTCCCGTCGCGTCGTCGACCCTCTGTCGCGTTCCTGTCCTCGGTCTAGCTAGGACTGACGTAAATGCACACGCGTTTCGTCAACCTCGTTGTCTCACGTGAGAGCACTCCGAGTACTTTCGCCTACTAGCCGGCTCTCTTCTCTTTTGTCCCGTCGTCGGTGTGCCGAGCATAGGTAGAAACTGGAATATCTTAGATCCCCACCGTCCGGATTTCTGCCATCCAACCCCTAACCTCTGTTCATCGCGGCCCGTTCCGCCAGCTGTCGGCTAAGGCAAATTTTTCCCCTACGCTCGGAAGTTTCAAACTCCTTGCCGTTAATGCGATTTCAGAAAGTCCGGATTAACGGACTCTGAGCTCCGAATTCGGCTTTTGAATACTTCTGTTCCGTCACGCCGGATTTACCTCGATTCTATCGATATACCTCCGAGTCAGATTACTTTGCGGTTCATTGGAAACTTAGCTAGGTCCCGCAAGAGTCTGACTTTGACCTTTTCGAAAAAGTTAGTCAACGAGTTAGCGAGTTAAGAAGACGCTGATAGAGGACCTCGGCTGCAGTCTACTGTATAAATCTGCCAACGCATTTTTCGAAAGCAGTCGGAATCGTAAGCTCTGTTCCTCCTTGGTGGACAATTACAGTCTAGGAAATGGTTGGAACGTAAAATTTATCCAGCTTTCACGGGTCCGAAACGTAAGACTGTAATGCCACGTTCATATAATTTGAGGTCTCGTGCTACCATTTAAGTCGCACGTGCCCTTAGTCCACCTCTGAACACGAACATTATTGCTGAGCTTAAAGCTCGCGTGCCTTGTAATCTTGAGTAGCGGGAACTATATAATGCGGCAATTGCCAGCTCGTTTTAACGTGCCTCCGCGATCCCCGCGCGTCACTGTTTTTATGCTATGATCGCGGACCGTCACTGTGCTCTGAGATTGAATCGCAAGCTCTTTTACGCTTGAGAAAGTTCAGAAAACCTCCAGTCCAGAAGAAACGTACCGAAATTTTCAACGAATATTCTAGATCGCAGATTATCGGTTGAATCGTTTCAATTTCTTCCGAAATCCTATCCGTATTTCCTTTCAACGTTCAAGTATTCCTGACCGCTGGTAGGACAAGTATCGAACGATTATTCATCATCTTCGCCGCTGACGTAATCAGTTTTACTGGATTTCGTAGAAACGTCTCCACGTTCGATAGGATATCTCATCCTTTGAATGATCGTCTTTCTGTTTCTTGGATTCACGGCAGAGAGACGCAACCGATCCTGTTTTGTCGTTTCATGGCGCAGCAGTCGTTTTCGGTTCCTGCCCCTTCGAGATCCTGTTTTGCACACGTAGCACGTTTCTTGACCCGACTCTCGTATCCTTACCTCCCGTTTCCCTCTGCCGCTGTATACATTTTTCCTATCGCACTCGCGTCTCACATGTCCGTGTGCCAGCGACCGAATCTCGCGTTTCGTTTTAAATCTGGCTCAGTGATGTATCGTCCAACCGCGCCGCTTGTTTGCCAGCCTTCCCTGACGGGAAAAGGAACGGCCTAAAAAAGAAAACTGTACAGGAGAAAATGCGTCCGTCGATCTCGGACTTGTACGAACTATCCATTTGCTGGGGAAGCCTTTCTCCGTCGAAGCGACGCGACGCGACGCGACGCGACGCGACGCGACGCGACGCTTCCAACCATCTTCCGTGGACTGCGAGCAATTGTTGAATTATAAAACGCGACTTCCTTCTCTAAGCACGACTGCTGTTCGCATCGATAATTCAGAGCCGAGAGAAGCTGCTTCGGGGGAACGTCGTCTCTCAAGAATCTCTCCCGACGCGTCGCTTTTCAATCTTGAATCTGGAATTCCAATACGTGCCGGACCGCCAATGCCGTAAACGTCTCCTCCCGTTTACAAACGACGCAAACGCGACCATTCACCAGGCTTTTCTGATTACATAGCTCCGACGTTTTCTTGTTACGCTTCCTGACAGTTTCTCATTATAGATTACGTTCGCAAACTCACCGTCGCCGTTCTCGCGAAAACGTCTCGCTCCTTTCTTTCTCTCGTCCTTCTATGTGTACGCGATTCGCTATTCAAGCGTTCGCGCAACTTGTTCATGCGAACGCATTCAAAGAAAACTGTTTTTCCACGGTTGACGCGCGTCCTTTAAAAGGAAAAAAGCTGCCGCCGCTGACGCCGCTGACGCCGCTGCCGTCTACTCGCGTCGCGTCGACACAGGGAAATAACGCCGGCCAGGGAAACAGCTTCGTTCCTGACGGACATTCATACCCACCTGGAAAAAATATTATCGCGTCGCGAAGTAAACAGCTTGTTGACTTTTCTCGGGTAAAGTAGCGCCCAAATAACAGAACTATTGATATTCGGTAGTTGAAGCATTTATAGATCGGGTGTTTATGGAAGCATCGGATTTTTCAACAGTTTCATTTTTCCCAGGAAACAATTCTATCAGACGCACAATAAATTCGGGAAAAGGAACATGAGCGAGAAAAGGCGAATATTGTACTCGTTCAAAGTTAGCGAACGCGTCGCGTGTCGTCCATTATGCGATTCCAAGGGTAACTCCGTCGACACCGGTCCTGTTTAATTACAAATTAACAGGTTTAATCAGGAAACTTGCCAGGTCGAGTAGCCTCCCCCGTATATTCGCGTCAGCTAACAGCAGCTTCCATTCCCGCAATATTATCACTATCGGCGCGACGCAAACACGACCTATAGGCAACCGCATCGTTCATCGCCACCTTATTGGCTGAACTTACTAACTAATTTTATTAAAACGTCCACCCTTCTACCGAATTTCATCCAGGGTTTTGCTTCTCCCTCCACGACCATTCCCCGAGACGGAGAGAATCGAGATAGCGGAGGGAATGAAGAGGGTGAAGCTTCATCCCCGACGGAAACCGTATCGTTGGCTTTTTCAACCCTCGCTTCAACCTTCTTCCGCCGTGTGTTGATTTGGACCGTTGACTCAGTCTCTTCAGACACTCGAGTACACGAATCCTTTTGTCTACCTAAGGAACGTGTTCTCTCGTCCTTAGAGTTCGCACTTCTTTTAACAAAGTAACTAATAATGAAGAAATAGTGGGATTGTTGCGCTTCCGAGGCTTGAAAATTGTAATGTTCAGGTATAAGACCGACCCAGTTAGGGAAAAGAGTACAGAAGAAAACGTGCAAAGCTTTTTGCTTAGCGCATAGGCGACGAAGTAGAGAGAGGTGTAGAAGAAAAAAGTTGACGAAGAAAAAAGCGAGTGTCGGATAGGCAAAAAGTTCGCGGAGTAAAAACTAGTTCGATGTTTATTTACTTTCATGGTTTCTCTGTTTTGAGGAGTTCACCGTGGTCTTCGTTGCTACGCGGCACTCCGCGGAACACGGAATACCGTAGTAAATTACGGTATTTGAGACGTTTATTGCTCCGTTGTTTCGCCGATAACGATCCGCTCGCCTTCAAATATTTCACCGTATCTCTCCCTCGGTCGCACGAAACATCTTTCCTGCGAAACATCTACTGGAACGACAGCATCGGACGCGATCGTTGGTTGGCTGATTTCTTGATACAGGTGGTTCATTGGAAAACGATAAGATCTTTGATCAGAAACGAGGCGATAATTTTCCGCGACGATTTCGCCACGCGTCGTTCAATCGTAAACGCAATAATGATCCAGGGTAATAACAGAAACAACCATTAGCGCCGGTGCACTCGATTCGACATTACCGCGCTACTTTTATTGAAATCGTAATTTATGGAGAAAACACATCTGCGTAATAAAGAGCGGGTCATTAATTTTTCTAGCGTACGCGCGTTCGCCACCCGCTACTGCAGCGGGAGTAATATTTTCACGCGAGTTTTACCTCGGACCCCGCTATTCACCGCTCGCTACCACTTAATGTTCCACTGCTCCGACAGAAACATTTAAATCGCGGCTGACTTACTCGTTTTTTTACGTTTCGCCTTATTTTTCGTCGCCCTTATTTTCCTTCCCCGCACGATGGACTTCTAACGTTTCCTCCACCCAGTTCACGAAAAGGTTTCCTATCCAATTACGTTAACTAGAGACTCTGAACGAACGACTGAATGTCTCGAAAGAATTTCCATTCGTTTCGATTATTATGTTCGCCAAAAGTTAGGCAGCACTGCTTTGTACATTTCGCAGTGTGAGTAAAATAAATGCGATTGCGTTTGACCTATGCGGGAGTGTTCTACTTATAGTATAAACTTGTAAGGCAACTATGCCCGTACGCTGAGCTGAAGCATGACTCTTTTTAGTTGCGAAAAAGTTGATCAAACAGCAGGTCTTTTACATTCATTTTTTTATTCGATGTCACGAAAACTTTTTCAATAAACGCAATAAAGAATGGAAAACTAACGAAAACTGACGAGAACTGATCATATTGTAAAACCAAGCTCGGTTGGATATTGATCTAACGTTAATAAAATGACAATATTAAATTATCGAGAACACAATATTGCATCGGTATCGGGTAAATATTTACTATGTAAATACCGAGAGTTATCGATACGGAGCAAATATAATAAAAAACTAATTTCGCTCAGTTATATTTCATCCTCCGATTCGATTCGACGGCACAGCGCAGGCCGTATGCGTGTCTATGCGAAATCAATGCACACCAGTTATTCGAGATTCATTGGCTATTTTGTGAAATACCACGAGCACGCTGCTTCCGAGAAGCCTGATTTTCTTTTGTCAAAATCCGTGCAACAGAGCGGGGCAATTGGGTAACAGTAGTAGCGCACTGGTGTGGTCGGCAGTTCCACGGAGATTCTCGGTGGTACGAGGAGTTGCCAGAGGCGTGACCGTACACTTCTGTTAAATGTATGAGTTTATCGTACCAAGTGGAGGACAAACGTGACGGGAAAAGAGTGCGACAAGGCGAATTTCATCAAAGCTGTTGCCCAAAAGGAGAGGCTATCTAGTAAATGTTACTTCTTCAAGTACAAATATATCTTCTGGCGTCCTTTTACGGACAAATGTTTGAAATAAAACAAAAGGACAAAAATATAACTGTTCTAAATATGAAGCAAAAATGTAACTAAATATAATTCTGCCTGAATGCAAAAATCCAATACGGTATTTTTATGAAAACTTTAACGAAGAAATTAGCAGGGAAGATGCGTTGTCTCCACCGCCTCCTTTCTATGGAATTTCCCCTTTTCATCGTGACGTCCGACCACAACTGGACATCAGCGTACACTACTAATGAACTCCATTGAAATGAATCGTCGAACCGATAATAATTACCGTTCTACCGACTTTCTCTCTCCCCTTAATCCCCCTTTCCACCTGTCTCCCAACCGTGACGCGAAAATGGCGGGTCGTAATTACAAAGCGGCGAGTCCCCGATGAGATACATAGACGGTGGTCGGTTTTCGGAAAAGGGTAGCAGAGGTCTCGGGCCAGCTTTGTCGGTGACAGGTAGATGAAAAGCCTCGTTAAAATGTCTGCGATTCTAAGCGAACGTGGAACGGCCGAGGGCTTCGTAACTAGGCTACACGATGGGAGTTATGTAGGGAGAGGGGAGAGGGTAGCTGAAGCGTCGCGTCGCGTCGCATCGCGTCGGTCTAAGCATCAGCACTAAGTTACTGGCTCCACAGACGGGCTTGATGCACGAACTAATTAAACAGAAATTTAATACGTCGCGTCGAATTAATTTGCTCGATATTCTCTGTCCCCGTATGAGTGAAGACTCGCTATCCGACAGCTTGTCTTTGAATCTCCGTGGTCTAGGCATTAATCGCGATTAGAACTATCGAACGTTCCAACGTTTTGTTCTAAGTAAGTCCGTTGAACGTTCGGGCATTCGGGGAAGAAGTAATACCGATATCTCGTACAATCAGATTAAAATCGCTCGAAACACAGACGTCATGGATTTCAACGATTAAATACAATCCAGAGGCGTTGGAATATCGATACATTTTAAAAGCGATATCGTGCCAGGCGTACCACGCATCACAACGATCCATTATTTATATGTTTCAAAAGTGCTAATTAGAGATCGAATGAAATTCAGCGCATTTACGTAGCCGTGAACACTCTCGCAGGAATCTGGTGTATTGAACATTATGATCCATTACACGAATCACACGAAATCCTGACGATTCGGGCGATAACGGGACAGAAAAACGTATCTGTACAGCGCGCGTCCTCGTACATTCAGCGTATGTCGCCCCGCTTGCAAGTTTTACGGTTTAATTATCGGACCGTCACGAGACTCGTTATACTAATTACTAATATTGCCCATATTTAAATAAACTTCATCTGCCAATCCTGTAAATGACCGATCACGGATTTCCCAAGTACCACATTTATGCATGTCTATGTTAACGAAGTTTATTTGTTTGAACCTGTCGCCGGGATTCGACAAATTTAATAACGCTGCCGATAGTCAGTTGTGTCCCAAGAATTCAACAGGAAATGTGATCGATTTAACCTCGGGCTTGAACTGCTATGTCGAATATATTTTTGCGAGAGAAACGGAAAAATGTGTCCCGTGCAACCTTGCATTTCTTGATTCAGGGAACTACTTCAGACTGTCGGTGTCGTGCATGACCGTTCGGACTTCGAAATTTCTCGAGACAGTCGGCAAGCATAAAAGAGAAATGGATGGAGATACGTGTAAATTTCACGAGAACTTTATTGCTGCTTTTTACATTATCTTCCGAAGAGAATAAAATAGAAAATGAAGTGTTAATAGATCCTTCGAAAAGCATAAGCCTATTTATAAAACAGAAGGAAACGAAGTTGAAGGGTTTTACGCGAAATGCGTATGGTAAGGGCGGGCGAAAGAGAGAGGACAACGCGGAAGGATTTCGGCGAGCACGAACGATTCATTACAAGCGGAGCTCTCGTGTTTCGCTGGTGGTCGAAAGCGCGCAGCTTTGCGGAGAGGTCACTCGCAAGCCTGGCCGCGCATACAAAGATAGGTAGCGAGCCGCGACGTACACATGCGCGCGGTCAGAAGCGGCTATATAAACGATGACTGAGCGTAGACGACAGCCAAAACCCGCGAGCGTTTTAATCTACCGCCACGGCAAAGCTATTACTCGCTACCGGTGGAAGTCATTTCGAGATGGTACACGTTCGCCCGACTTCCTGCTCGCGCGCTTCCGCTGCGAGAAACAATGGAAATTAGGACTTCACCCGTAGCCAAGCGAAATCCATACGTTATCGCTTTATACGAGGTAATCGCATACCCTGCTCTCCCTTTGAACTGCGTGTGCTAGTCAACTGACTAGATGCAACGCGTTCTATACCGGATCTGTCTCATATGCCACCTTCAATTGTTTTCGTATTTACATTTCACTCTTATTGGAAAAATGGGGAATCATTGAACCGCTCGGTGCTGCTTAATATTAAGTGCCTACTATTTTAGGAAATCTATCGACGTTAATATATATATCACTAGTGGCCAAACGCTGCTGTGATAGGAGCTATATTTCGCCTATCAGAAATACTCGAGAGCCACATCATCTATTGGAATAATATCTTATATATATGATTTCAATTATTCTATACTTGAAAAATCAAAGAATCACTAATCTTTGACCTAAAAATTGTCGATTTTTGAGCTGCTGTAACTTTGCGAAGAAAGATTGTACTGCAGTGAGCCTGGATTCATTTTAAAGGGCAAAGTCGCTACTTTCACATTCCCGGATTTAATATTTTCTAAAACGCTTTTCTACTCAGCCACGAAGCAAGAAAGGCAAGATGAGGAGGCAAGACAAAAAATTTGTTTGAGAAGATTTGCAAAACCTAAGACTACAGTAGGTATCTAGAAGAGTCACGTGCGACTGGCGAGCCACGGTTTCGAGTCTTAAGGGAGTCTAAATTTTTAATCCACTATCTATTTACCTTGGAAATACCTTGCGCATTACTTAGCAGCTTTTTTAGGTCTCTCCTGACATCTTTCGATAATTAACGATCTTCCACTAGGGACACCATAAGTTTTCTTCCCAAAGCTATTCTCTGGCGTCGATCGTCGAACGCGTTAATCTCCATCTTCGACATTCTAGCGAAGCTGAGATCATATCCTTGATAGGATACCGCCTTGCCGCCCATTTCCTTAATCGCGGGACCTGGGAACTTTTAACGCTTTCGCCTCGATGAAGGTTCTATATTGATTTCTCTTGTACCGCCGCAAGCGAACAAGGTGTATCCTAACGTCACAATTCTATAGTAGATATATTGAAAATCCGAATATGCAACACGAAACTTTGAAGGCATAACAATTGCTAGTGATAACCTGAACACAATAGATTAACACTGTGAGAAAAAATATAAAATATAGGAGATAGAAATCTTGGTTCACCAACTTCACTAATCTGTCTGACTAATTCTGGTTATTTCTACTTATGTGGCGCTGCACGTAAATTATCTACGTATTAGACTTTTGATGAAAGTCATGTTCCTCTCGGTGGCACAACAAATTACGGTGGTCCGAAGTAATGCAGAGTACTTCAAAGGGATAACACGGACGTACTCAAGTCGAGCGGACAGTTTTATGGCGATGCCGAAAAGTGAAAGGAAGAGCTGCTACGGGAAGAGGATTATTTGATTCAGCGCTTTATTTTAAGGCCACTCGACGGTTAACGAGAGAGTTGACATGTCCACTTTTCTACCGTGAGAACAATTTAGTAGCAGGTTGCACGCCAACCCCGCTCTCGCTCAACTACGCGTTCTCTCCTATGAGTTATCATCCTTTGAGAACGGTTGTACATCTTCCGAAACATTAATCTTACAGGAATCCGTGCACGTTGTGTGGCCATGTATGGTACATGACAACGCGAAATAAAGCCCTTCGTATTTGTAAACGACGCGACGCGACGATGCGAGGTCGGCTGACTCGTTAAAGCTTAACACCAGTCGCTTTCGAGCACGCTCGAATTTCCAATTGGCTTAATGTCGCTGTGCAAGATATCGCTGGACGAGTATAGCGTGCGGAAACGTGCGGGAAAATTCGATACGCGCCACTCTGGGGATGTGATTGCAACTGTTGCGACAGTAATTGGAAATATTCGTTTTCGATTCTTACGAGACGATGCGTCACCGTGCTGCAAATGATCGTTGTTCCCGGTTCTTAATGCCAGTCCAGAATCGTCGACTCCAACCCACCTCCAAAGGCCACGCTTCGAGTGAGCGAAAAACGAGACCAGACGACCGTCTAACGAGCAGAACAATTTTCCGGTGCGTCAAGTCATCGCGAATTCTCTTTCCATTTCTATTGTACTCCTTTGTCGTAAAGAAACAGGCGTTCCCAGTGGCGGAAAACGTATTACTATCCACAGCAAAACTATTTACCAATTTAAACATCCTATAAATCTCTCCTAGTTTAACGGTGATTTTACTTAAGAGACTGAGGGGAAGGGCCGTGCCCGCTCTCTGGACGACGAAATTTATCGCTTTATTTAAAGGGACCCGGGACGTAACAGACCACGATGCGCGCCCAGTTCTCCGCGTCGCGCCTCACCAAGTATTTACTGTCTTTACGCACGCCAGTACGTCGTCTACGATCTAACCAAGCCTTATCATTTCTTCTAGCAGTCGAAGGAAAGGGTTTGCGTGGAACCGTTGCGTTGATGAAATATTTACGAGAACGATAGAAAAACTGCTTGAGAATGGGGCGAGTAACTGCCTGAACAATGGGAGACTTGAACAAATGTGCGAACAAACTTGCACGAACCTGAAACGAGTCATTGTCTCTGTCTGTCTGCCGTAAAAAAACTTTTCGTAGATTACTCTTGCTTTGTCAGACGAAGTTTCAGGACGAATAAAAAAGAAAGACGAAATATGGTGCTATTTTATATTTGTTACGTTTGAGGATAATTGCTACTCGAGATTATTTCATCGAGTATAAGTAAGAATAACGCGCCATGAAATTCGTGCGGCAGTGACACGAATTGAACAGATGTAACAAAGCAGTGGATCAGGCGAAACACATGTCCCTTAACGGTCGACTATATTCACGTGACAGCATATCGTCGAAGTTTGTAAGGGGTCTTTACGAGCTCGTTCCGGAGGACAGTAAAAAATGTTGACACCGTTGTGAAGGCGTACATCGATGAAAGGAGACTCGCCTGTAAAGACACTTTAACGTCTCCGCTCGTGATACCGCCAAGTCCTGGACATTGTTATCGCAAACCGCCACGCAGGAAAACTCTGAGGCTGTACTCGAGGACAAGAGTCCAGCGAAACGCAGTAGAAAAACTTTTTTCCCCTCTTCGTATCGACAAGAGTGAACGAGAGTGCACGAAGCGGTTCTTCCCCGACGAATCAATTCCTATTTTTCGAAGCGGAATTAAGATAAAGCTGAAACGTCGGGAGAGTTCGGTGGAACGTTTAAATTTCCAGCGAGCGAACGAGCGAGAGCAATTCTCTAATGTATCCGATTTCACTCGGTCGATGCGCTTGGACGAGCACATCCTCGGGAGTAAGCGAAGAGACGGAAGAACCGCTCTCGATTTTATTCCCGCATTGTCGATCGGAATCGCGCGCGCGGAACGCGTTGTCGTCAAAGGGCCAGGATTTAAAGCAGCAAGCGGGAACTCGCGTGCCATCAGGCCAATTTCGACTGGCTATAATCCGAGTGCATAAACGTCCCTGGTGAAAAGACACACCTGCTAGCGAATCACCTAGCGCTCTTCACGCACATCCGCTCCGCTTCTACTGGAGCGCAATAAATATCTAACTGGCTTTAGAGCTCGCCACGGATACTCTCTTCCTTCCGAACGTCCGACTTGCCCTTACTTTTACTGCTGCCGCGTCATTAACGATTTCTCTCGAACGGTTCGTGTTTCTTCCCCGTCCGCCAAATTCTACAACTACTCTCTCGTGAAATTTTATTGAAACGCGCGCGGCGTCGGTTTTACGGACGAACGCCACGCCGCGGCGCCGCGCCGTGCCGCGCTGTGCCGCGCCGCGCCGCACCGCGCCGCGCCGCAACCACATTGTTCGCCGCGTAACCAAAACCCCTCGTGTATTTAAGAGCGCTTGTTTCACCAGCATAAACGGCCATGCCGTAGCGTAATCCTTTATGAGATCTAGGTAGTAATTGTACAGATTTCCAGAGAAACTGTGGTTTACGTACCCTAGTAAGGTTTTCACTATTTTAGTGTAGAGGACAGTGTTGGATAAAAACGCTTTTTATGCTGCTGGAAACTATACATACTTTGTCAAACTTTTACGTTTCATTTTTCTGAGCTGTTCACTTAGAAACATTTCTTCATATTTTGCATTTCCTGACTCGATAAACAAGTTTTTATTTGAATTTTTACAAACTGAAGGAAAATACGATTTATCGTAAGTACATTTCACGACACGCTGGGAGCACGGTTGACCATGTCTTTTACCATCTGCGGTTTCCCCTCTTTTTCTCATCACCCCTTTCCTCTTTCGAAAGGAAGAAAAACGCTGCATGTGCGCGTCCTTAAAATGTCACGGGATCGTAATTTATTTATGAGCCGAAGAAGCAATGAATCCTGGGGTAGCAGCGCGATACGAGAAATCGATTTGATCGACGATGTAACGGCGAAAGGGGTCGCTTGCCTTTGAAAAGCTGATTAAACTTCCTACGAGATATGTATGTACGTTGTATACAATTATACGTGGATGCGGTTATTTCAATTAGATGTTGAATACCAAGAGATACGTGATTCAGAAACAGAGACTGCCTAGTGGTTGGAATTAAGCGATGGAGCATCACATCTGACAGATAGGTACTGTTGCTTATTAAAAAATTTATTTCCGTCGATTGATTGAAGGGTTTTCGCAACATAAACCACATCGAGTACTCTGTCTCCCTCTCTTCGTAATGATCCATCGTGAAAGAAAATATAGAAACATTTTCTGCTTCTTCCATTTCTGTATCCAGAGCACAGACTATCAAACAATAAACGTAACATCGGCTTTATTGTAGCTCTTAGTCACCTTTGGTCCAGCAGCATAATAAAACCTTTTATACGGTTCCACGTTATACCGCCTCCATTTCCCCGCGAAACGGCTCGAAGCGAGGCAACTATTCTCGTCCCTTTTTGTCGATGCTTTACTCTATGTATCTCTCTTACGTGCCACTCGTGCGACTCGTTCACAGACATAATAAAACCCCTTTATTCATCCCCAATCCCCATTTCGCCGTGTGCCCTCCATTACGTTGCGCCTCCCTCCGACTGGACATCTTTCTTCGAGAGTCTCGCTTCGTTTCCACCAGGGATGGAAACAATCTAGCTCATTTCTCGGGCGATCGCGAGAAAGCGCACGGTCCCAGGAGACTCGACTGCATAGCGTCACGAAAACAGGCGTCTAACGAGGTGCACCACTGACCTGGATGCACCGACAGGAGCTAATGGAGCTGGGTCACCGAGGAAATGCGGTCCAAGTTTGGTGCAAGGCTTCCTCCATCCAAGATTAAGGCCCCCGTTTCCGCGATTAATTTGTTTCGCTAATTGAAACCCTCTGGTCCGCGTCGTCGAGAGTTCTCTCGAAGGAGGAACTTTGATCTTCGAGACCATTTCGTGAGTCGTGGATTTTCCTGATTCTTAGGGTACTTCGCGGCGAAAGTAGAGGAGGTTGCGGGGATGGAAAAAGGAAAACGAAGCCAGCGTCTAAATTGGAGGGAGCGCAGGAAAAGCGGGAACGGGCTACTCGCGGAATCCGGCGCGGCGTCCTTTAACGACCTCGCATTATGCACCGCGGAAAACTTGGCTTAATTAAAGATTATAACGCGTGAAATGAATTTGAGCAGGACAGGAGGATCCTTGGTTATTCGCGGTCCGTCGAAAAGAATGAACGGAAGCGGGGAACGATATAGATTAGCGTAATGGAGCGAATAAAAAAACACTTGGCAAAGAATGCCATCATAACGAGAGGAAAAAATTTAATGCTTTCATCAGGGGTTCTTTCGTTGTGATTTAACTGCAAACAAAAAAGGCGATATCAGCCTGAGAACACAGATTTTTTGATAACGTTTAGAAAAAATAGGAAAGCACATAGTTCGCTACACGTACACGTGTAAGTATACATTTATGACGTACAATTCGCGTACGAAGCACAGTCCGTTGATCGAACAAGAATCGTTTAAGCGCTTTCGCGTTACGTATGCGTATTTCAAGCAGAAAAGTAAGAAAATTCGAACCAGCAATCAGAATAAATTTACCGTTACCATTACTTCTGACGAAGCTTTTTTACAGTCCTTCTGTAATAGCATTCCGCAACACGCGAGCCGTTTATTCTCAGCGGGACATCCGGCTATTCCGCTTTTGCGGCCTCGAATCAGATCTTTATAATAATGTTACCCTCGTTCAAGAAACGAAGTCACATCCCGCCCCCTTACAGCAGCACGATTATTGACCCCCACCATGACGACTACGCCATCTTCCGTTCTTTCTTTTTTTCGTTCACGAAACACCCGGAAAATTCGCTGTATCGTCTTCTCAACAATTACCTATTCAGTTTCAGTTCTGCCCTATAGTCACAGAAACACCACTCCGAGATGCTTCTTCGCTGTACCGTTTCTCTTTCCCCTTCTGAATTGCCATGGAATTCTTTAACGATGACTTCCCGCGTTACGGTCGCTTCGAATAACAAATACGAAACGAGATTTACGTTTCAACGAGTTACTCTCGAGAATTGTCAAAGAAAAGCGTTTTCGTTCTGTCCACGCTCCTGAGTATCTCTTTACGTTAAAAACTAGTTCATCGAAAAGGTTCGATCAAAGGATAGAAACGAGTTAAGCGTTGCTACCATATTTTTTCCCATAAAACGAGAGCTTTTTACCACATTGGATTTTAATTTTCGAATAGGCAGCGGACATCCGATAACTATGTCGGGTTAAATGAAAATCACTCTTCCAACACTTGCTCTATTGTGTACCCTATTGCAGTCATTCGAACCAGTGCGTTGTTGTTTCGATAGAGAGCTTGTTGCTCCAAACAAACACAGACCATAATACTATCAGAGATAGAGGTGATAGAAAGCACGCAAGATATGGTACGGTGTACAAAGAGCTTATATCTGAATATGTACCCTATCGTCGACCGGAAGTGACATTAAAATTGAAAATCCTTGCAATACTCTTGGTCGACGTGTTTTCAAAACCTGCAGCGTACAGCGCAGATTAAAAACTTTGGTTCGGCTGTGGTAGCAGGTGTCTCATTAAATGTGTAGAAGCCAACATCGGAACGGCGGAGCGCGCGACGCGGCGTACCTCACCACTGCTGTCAACGCTCGAGCACAAGCTATCGCTAATGTCCAAGAGACTTTATTCTCGAATACAGTTCGACCACGGCGATGTACAGGACAATAGAATTGTGATTCCAATGTAGAAAACTATTTCAAATTACGAACCGTGATTACAAGTATGAACTCATAAATCGTAACCTGCTACAAGAAACAGTAGGTAAAGATTGTCTGACAAGTGAGTGAGGAATAGGTTGGCTAAATTATTCCCGAGACTTGGAATTGCACTAATCTCTCAGTCGTTATTAGTTGCGCGCGGTTTCGCGTTGGAAAGGAGCAGTAAATCTCAATCGTACGAGTAAATATCGCCATTATTTGCTAAATACACAATTCCAGGAACTCCGTGAAAGCCTTAACAACGATTAAACCAAGATGGATAGTGGTTGAAGTGGAGAGTCGATAGTGATCGCGGTCGTTAATTCGAAACCCATCGATCCTCGGCGGAAACTAGTTTCGTGGGAAAGGAAAGGGAGGGAGAAGGAAAAGGTGGAAAGATTGGAGAAGGCAGATGGTAAAAGGAAGAGATTCGCCGGCCGTCCAGGAGGACTCTCCAATTTCCTCGCATTCACGGGCGGACAGTTCGATGCGCGGTTACGCCGCTGCAGCACACCACGGTCTTCTAACTTCCAATTTTCAATTCATCGTTCACGTCCATGCTGCCACACTAGCTGCCTCGCAACTTCGCCGAGAAATATTTAACGGCACAGTTGGCTCCCTACGCGGAGCGTGCCGATCCCTCCGTTCGCGATTGCACCGCGCGTAAATAATCCTGCGCGACCCGGTCCCCCTGTTCCTCGACGACAGTATCGTCGACAGGATCACTGGTTTACGCGTTTTTCATACGTCGCGTTACGACGAAGCGAAATACGTGAAATACGCGAAATACGCGAAATCCCCGACAAATACCTGCAAATAAATCCAGCGAAGTAGGATGTGCTGTGTGTGTCGCTTTAGCTCCTCTTTTGCGCCCCTTTCGCCCCCCTTTCGCACGCATTATTGACACGAGCACACGCGCATGCATGCTAACGGTGGATCATCTTTCATACGTCTTCCAGCACGTACTTTTTCTTCGCCGATTCACCCCCGGAACACGGTCTTCTCGTGTCCTTTCTTATCCCTTCGACAGTTTTTCTTTCTTCTTTCTGCTCCTCCGATCGTTGGTCCGGACATCGAGTGATACTACTGAAAATATTGGCGCACCGTTTCTCGCCACTTCAGGCATCTGTAAACGTCTCTATCGAGAGGGAGACTAGAATGTGAGATTGCACGTGAACGGTGAAGTGGCGGATAGTAGCTGAAAAGATGAATGATATTTCACATTCACTGAAACGATATAACGTTTAATCGAATTCGACGTCGACTCGTGGACAATTCCCATGCGCTCTTTACTCTGTCGATTATCTACGAATCAAATTATTCCATGCCCCAGGCTTTAACGGCAGAGCATCGGTACCTCGTCAATTTCCAGCACTTTCGACAAGCACTGTTCGAACCTTTCAATAGCTCAAAGTGTACAATAAAATGATATGGCGGGAAAGTTAAAGAGACTTTTGAGTATCGTCAAAGTATTTACTGTATCATTATTTATCAGTCTATCCATCCAGAATTGATCTTCCGCAACGAAGCTTCTCATCACGGTTGAACGCGCGCGAAACAGCAGGCCTGCGTTATGTGTTCCCGGAGGCGAGAGGGTGAGAAGTGGCAAGGGGCAGAAATTGGAGGATACAAATAACGCGTGGCCCGTGAAATTTTCGATGCGGCGCAGAGAAATAGAAGGTTGAAATAGCGCGTACGTGCCCGAAAATTCAAGCATGATCAACGTTCCGTCGGTTATCGGCATTCCATCTGGAAACGGGGAAACAATCGGAACAGAGATACAACCGGTGAAATGGCCGGTGCTTATCGCCGATAGGATGCGAAGCGGCGGGCATCGATTAAAAGTAACTGCGTAACGGCTATTCAACGTGAATTATCAACGAGAGTTAATTGATTCCTAATCACTAGGACCACGCAGCCAGAGTCGTTTATTCAATCCTGTGGTCTCGTATCTCTTTTGCTCACTTTACGCCTCTTTTAGAAAGAGAACAGGTTCATTGCATATTTAGCAATTTCACATTATATTTTCGAGTGTTCTTCGAAAGACCTGCTATTCAGTCACCCGTGGTGTCCAAATTTCACCATTCAATCTCTCTGCTTCTTGTTTTTCAAGCTTCATGTTCTCGTCCTACTTCGTTCACTAGACGAGCGCAACTTTCGTTTCCATGCACCGTACGCGAGCGCTCGTTAATATTCTACGTACATTTAATTCGACGGCATAATTAATTTGGAGAGCGGGACAGTTTGGAAGGTAACACTGGTTTTTCTTTGTGTTCGTCCGACCGGCCGCGGCGAGCCATACCAAGGGAAACTTTCGTCGAGCGAAAGCTCGGGTCCGAACACATTGAATCCACGTTCGTTCGGGGGTTGAGACGCGTAAAACCGGCTGCCTCCAACAGCAGCAGGAGAACGAGAGGCGAGGGGGCGAATAGCAGCTCGTCGGCGCGTATTCAGGAACTCGCGTTCACGAGGAGAACGCTTTCCGATTGAATCGAGTTATGTAAAGGACGAGGTGAATTTTACGCGATGGCTTTAGGCATGCCGACGAGAATACGCTGGAATCACCGTAACCGCCCTTCGACGACTTGTCCCTGAATGACTTTCTAACGATTCCGCGCGCGATGTCGAGATGTCGCGACCGCTCGTCCGCTCGACCCACTCGTCCTGATTAAATATCATCGCCGTGCCCGCGATGGCTCAAAGGAAAACACCAAGAGCTGAGTTTTCCATTCTCTAGGGCGGAATTGTAACGACCGAGGGCCGTTTTAATCAGTGGCCGCGCGTCTCTTTGCGGCAACGTCGGAATTAATTAACGGAAATGAAAAATTCTCGTCTCGAAATCGAGTCTGCCCACCACTGGCGCATTGCTTGCCCTCGACCAATTACTCCGCTGCCTCTGTTCTTTTTCGTCGTCACATTTATCATCCGCTTCCCTCGCCATGTTTCTCTTCGCGTCCAGGTTATCATCTAAATTCACGTGGCAAAGCCACAATTACATCGACGATTTTTGAAAGCGATCTCAACAACAGCCTACCATCGTGCTTTCCGTGTAGACACGGCGGGCTTTTAGGAACAAAGACACCGGAGGGGAATACGCTGCACGTTGCTTTCACGAGCGTGTCGCCGCGTCGGTTTACCGTCATTGTGATGCACACGCTCGTCATCGCTGGAACGCGAGAGAACGAGTCGAGATTTCGGCCCCGCTACGGCAAAATAAGAACCTTTTAAGAATTGGACGACGTTACTATTGTCGAGACTACTCTGATTGTGGATCAATATTATATATGGCACGAAGCAACCAATTCTCTGCGCTATTATATTGTGGGTGAATAACTGAAGTAGTTGAACTTTGTTCGCAGTATCAACAGTTAATGGTGTGTTGTTAAACTAAACGCTTCCGTCACAGTAGGTAATCGACAGCACTTGCAGTCGTGAGTCGTGACTAGTAAGAACATACGATCGTTGAAAATTCAGTCGCCTCCGAGAAGGGAAGGCGAGCGAAGAAGCGATTTACGCGACTCGACGACACGGAATATCGTCGATTCCCGTTCGGATTACGCGCACGTCGAGCACGTGGCGAACGCCCGCCGAAGACTAATGAAATTCTACGGAAATGGTTATTGGCCGAGTCGTCTGACCAGAATCGTGAATACGGAGTCTAAATTAAAGCCTTCTGAAAACATCACCGATGTTCAACAATCTAATTTTCTGAGAGGATTGGTTAAATTCCTCTGAAAAGAAAAATCTTTGTTTCATCCTCTACTTTAACTTCGATCCATGAGGCGGTGAAAAGAAACGGTAAACACCGGAAGATCTTCCCTCAATATTCGACTTTCCCTGGTCCCCTTATTACTTCTACCCCTTTCTTTTATTACCATCCTTTCTTTTCGCTCGTCTTTTCCCCATTGAATAGAGGATTATAAAAGTTCAATCTTGAAAGCTTCAAATAATCTTTTGGCATTTGTAATTCGAAAGCAACAGTTACAGCTCATTTTGCCTTCATTTATCCTGAGAGAACTTTGTACGCGACCAGAAATTGATTCTCAGGTGCACGAACCGTTGTTGGCTCTATAAAGAGAATTACAGAAAAGAGGGAGTGGAAGAACGAAATTCGAGAAACATTTTCCAAACGATCGCTTTTGTTCATGGATGCGTTCCAAAGTCCCGAGCTGCATACGCTTGAACAATGGAACTGTTCTACCCACGGGCGTTTAACGAAATTACTTTGAAACGCGAAGAAGTACGCTCGCCTGATGTTCTGGGTGCTTCTATGTATAGATGCGGCCATCCTCTTTCTCTCGCGTTCCTTCTTTCATCCTGCACGGACCGCTGCCTCAGCCGGCCCCGTTCCCGTCTCTTTTTCTTTCGTTTTCCTACTTTTTGTCCCTGTTCTGTCTTTTTCTACATCCACCGATTCTCTCGGTCGACAAGCTTTAAAAACGACTCTCTTAAACCCGTTAGAATTACAGTGGTCCTTTCTTCCCCTCTCTTTCTCTCTCACTTCCTCACTCTTTCACTCTCTCCTCGTTGCTTTCTAGGATCGCCACGTTTTTCTTTCTTTTTTCTCAGAGACTCGTCCCCTTCGTCGATCCCACTTTCCTGGCCTCTTTCCTTCAGGTAAACAAGCTTCGAATGACTCGCCGATGTTATGTAATTATTGTTACGTGGACGGACTGAACTTATCAGGTTAGTCGACGCTTGTATAGCCACCAAGCAGAAGGTAAAAGACCTCCCACAGATTTCTTCCAACAAATGACGCCGTTGCCGTCCTGTTCAGGTAAGTCGGGTGGAGGTTGCAAGAGAATCGGTATGCCAAGCGTGTCTGTTCAACGAAACAGCGGTTCTTAGGAAATTCGAGGGGACGTTTTACGACAAGTTCGGAATTCGTCTGCCACGCCTTGCAATTTCAAAGAGGAGCGTCTGCTCAATGAACGAACATACGTTCCCTTCGCTTATCTTCGAACGACTACGTTTCTTTCGTCTGCTTCCGTCACTTGCTCGAATCGTCGATCGGCCGAAGGAAAGCAGTAGCGCAACGCAGTGAGTCAACGCTTTCCCCGATCGGCCCATAGATATTCCAATTGTTGTTTGAATTTTTAACTTGAAATCAATTCGCAGTATCGGGAGAAGACACGTTTCATCTGCTCCAAAGGATCGTGGACCAATGTTGTAGGTCGGGATACCAGTGTATATCTATGATGTTGGAGGTTATTTCAAATTAAGTAAAACCTGTAATAGTGTTCGGAACTTATGAATAATTCAGTTATCGAGGTTGAGCTTACTCGCGCAACCTTTTCCTTCCGCCATACTGGCAAAAAGTTTTGCCGGAAATACGGTTTGAAAGAAAAAGAGGAGGAAACTAAGAAGAAAGCGGTAAGAAGTGGGAACAGTCGAAGAGGAAGCTTTCGAGGGAATGATCTGTCCAAGTATGGTAAACCGAGATAGTTTGGTAGGTCGGAAACGATAAATTCGAGGCTGGCCGCACGAAAGGACCGTCCTGCGGCGCCGATATTATTAGTTTACGAGAACAGTGACTAAACTATAGAGGACCGCTAAAATGGAGGGGAATAGTTGGTTAGGTGAAACGTTGGGGGAGGGTTTTCGGATGGTGGTTAGAGCACAGGGTCGAGCACCTAGCACCCTGGTTGTTTATGCCTCATTAGCTGCAGTAGTTACGTCAGTGCCCTTAACTACTCTACGAATTGAACGGTACCCCCTATGCCGCCTATGCTCTCTTCCCTCTCAAACAACGCGCAATAACCTCTCGGCGATGTATGTATAACGTAACCTACCGTACAAATTTCATCCGTGTCCATGGTCGGCTCGTTCTTCGATATTCCGATTGAGCGTTTTGTGGGCTCGCTCGCGGTCAAGAGGTGCTCGTTCGCCGATGCCTATTTCAAAAGCGATTGTTTGCATGCAACAAAAGCATGAAAAGCGGAAAATGAAAATATAGAATGTAAAGCTACGGTAGGAAGTTTGTTTGCCAGAACGAAAGGTTAAATGAAAATCAATCAGAGTTCCAGAGTTCGTCGTTTCTTATCGCGCCATTCTACGAGATGATCAGTCGAAACAACAATTTCACCTACAATGAATATTTCACGCAGAACTTCGCTTATCTAATGAGCGACAGAGTTGCTTATCGGTCGCGACTTCGGTCTCAATAATTCAATTACGATGCTCGTTGAACATGGCCCGATACCGATCTAGTCGTTAGCATTCACAAGAATCACGGCGGACCTGCGATAACGCGAAATCTGCTTTCCTCGTGGAAGCTGAACTGTCCTTATCCGAATTTCAGTATCTAATAACAATAAACGAGGGGGAGCCAGCGACGAGAGTAATAAAGGTGTAGGTACATCGTGGAGAAACGATGCTGGTATACGTGTAACGAACGCGTAATGGCTCGTACGGTAGTCGAGTTTGCCTATAGAAACGTTGTCGTGCTTCCGGCAAGACCGTCCCGCTACAAACGGAGTGCCTGTTAACGGAACACCGCGCCTCGCCGCAGTTATTTGTTCCCACGTAGCGACCGAGGCTAGAGGACTTTTCGAAAACGTCGACTGGAAACTTGCTCGTCATTGGCGCATTGCGCGCTACAACCTACTCTTTATTGCAACGATAGTAGAGGTAAAACGCGCCTCGTGTCCATAGACGTTCTCTATCCCCACACGCTCCTGGACTTTTGGGATCTTCGAACAATGGTTCGTGGAGAAGGAACGATACCTCGGTGTCTAATAAGATCCTAGTGTTTCATATTGCGATTATCGCAAGTATCAGATATTATTGAAAAAATTGGAAAAAAAAGTTAATTGTGATCCCTGGTGGGTAACAGATCGACGCTTACGCACGTTTCCTATTTTCCGTTCTTCGCTGCTTTTTTCCACCCTCCAGTTCTGTTTTCGAGCGTTGTTTACCGGCAACTCGAGCGAGACGGAAAACCCGCAGTAAAGCTTTTCGCGGCAGGCAAAGCGAGCGCCAACCACGTTTTACGGCCGTTTCGTACTAATGGAGTTCCAGCTTAACGCCCGGTGAAGCTCGTTGAAAAGCACGCGCGAATATTTTAAACGATGACGGAAAGTATCGGATCGAAGTTCAACGTACCAGCATTTTCGTTCTTCTTCTTTCGCTTGAAAAATTCGCTGGATGCGTGGACGGTTCCATGGGACTGCAGCCACGGCGAACGAGCCGCTAACAAAGTAATTTAAGCCACGAAACGGCCGTCCGTTATCAGCAGCTCGTAAATCGAGCGTCGCGAATAAAGCTGCGTCGCTCGTTTCGTTTAATCGAGACGTTCACGCGAGACGCGCTAAGACGACGATGAACGTGCGATTATCAACGCTTTACACTCCTGCCACTTGCTTTATAGCAAGTAGTCTACGTACACGCACGGTGACTCTAAATGCTTGTCGCACGGTTCATATTAATCAAACTCCGGAAGTCATGTGCTTCCTAGTCTTTCGTCCAGCTGTCTGTGAATATCGAACAATCCATCGGGTATTTCGTTCCCTTCTTCGCAACGAGAAATTACGTCGACGTTGTTACGAGTAATCCCGCGACGGATAACAAGGCCGACATCCACGTTCATTCTTTCATTCCATTCTTTCATTCCATCGATCAAAGAATCAAGCAGTTGATCGAGATCAATTGAAAGAACTTCACGAGTCCCAACGAAAGGAAAGGTGCAGGACTGTTGTTACCCTATAAATTAGAGTCGCAGAAATTTTCACGAGGTACCGGAAGAAACATGGTGCTACGAGTCTGAGGGCAAGAAAAATAATGAATTCGCGTGATTACGAGTGCGTCGAAAGGGAGGATGCGGGTAAACCGGGTACAAGGGATATTTTGTAATTAAACAGGAATAGAGTCCGCGAACCGTTGATTCATCGCTTGGTATTGCACCGGAAATGTTTCGCAATTAAACGAGGTTACATCACCGCGACAACGAGACGTCAGAGGCACGGAAGGGGAGTAGGTGTCAAAGGTAGAGGTAGTAGGGGCAGAGTAGATGAAATAAAAAAGACTGCACGCGACGAAGCTCGGCAGTGTATCCGAGTCCCGTGGGACGTTGTTACGAGACTCATGATTATTAATGGTTACGTCTGATAATGATTTCAAGCGAACAAAAAATCTCTCGTGATTGCGCTCTCTCGCTTATCAAACATTCGCGTCGCGAAATACACAGAATGGTGTGCCACGTAGCGATCCTCAGGGGGCGCAACGGCTATTTGAAGTGGGCCAAAAAACTTTCTGAAATATCGCGCGACAGCCCTAGCCCATCGGACGGTGAGCGAATCTTTTTCAAACGCATCCAGTAATTACATAGAACGTATGCAAACACTTTGCCGTGCAACGCGGCTGATAAATCTGCCCCGTTTCAACCTGCAAACCAACGCAACTGTATCTCGCGTTCTCCATCCATCGCTCACAATCTCACACATCCACGTGCACGCGCACTCGCTTAGTCGTTCGCATTTTTCAAAAGAAATATCCCGATCTGTTGAGCGAACGGAGAAAAGAGCGCGTCGGATTATGATCATTTGAATTAGTGTTTCGCAGCGGAGCCGGAGTCGCGCGGATTTTCGCTGCGATGTTTAAGATAAATACATCTGCAAAACAACCTAGATATTGCTGTGAAACGTATTTTACCGACCACGAAGCAGATAACCTCGTCTAGGTGTGCCTGAAAGCCACCTACACACGTACGTAAACGTTTAAAAAGATATCACGAGACGCGTGTACACGCGGTCGCACGTTGCTTAAGTGTGCTTGCACTCCGGTTGCCATGCAAGAAAGTGCACCGGCAAGAGAAACGAAAAACGTAACTGAGGAAAATAGAGAAACGAGACGAAAGCGAAGCAGTCAAACAGTCGTAGACGTAAGCGTGTTGCATGGTAAATTCGATCGAACCTCCATATGTGCGTGCAGGAGGAAACTGATAAAAAAGTGTTGAGACTAAAAGGGTAATAAAGTCGCCAGAGACGGCAAGTAGAGATCGAGCAGAAACGCAAAAGAAGACAACAAGGAGAAAGAAATAAGGGAGGAAGTCGAGAGAGCAAGCGGGAGAATTACTCACAATTCGAAGATGTTAAAAGCGCGAAGAAATAAAGGCTTGCGCGAACGCGCGAACGCGCGAACGCGCGAAACCAGTGTCGGTTTCTTAGAAACCTCTTTCTCAGAGAACCACGTGCTCGCCCGAAAGAAAGAATACAATGGTTGCGAATGTGAGACGCGAAGACGAATTAGGTGCCTGTTAAGGAGCTACTCGACGAAACGTCGTAAAACAGCCCTAACAGAATTACGTGAAAAGGATTTCAAGTTATTGCGGTACTTTATCGTAAGAGTTCAAAGAACCGGTGAATTTCTAACGATTATTACCATTCACTTCGTTTCCTCTAAGCTATGCTCGTTCGATAAAAAGTGCAATGCACGATGCTTAAAAACCTAAAATATAGGCTTTGTGTACCGAGGAAAAATTAGTCAGAGTTTGGAGGAATCTTTTTAGCATACCCTGCATAACTTTTTATTCCAGTAGTGATTGTTGGAAAGTCCACGGGAAGAAATTCGCCACTCGGCAGGTCTGTTAGTCTGTTTGACTAAAGTCGAGCCGTGGTAATGAGATTTCGAGGCGAGATCAGAACCGAGATCGGGACTGGGACCGACGCGGCGCGGCGCGGTACGATGCGGCGGCGATATTAGTTGCACTCCTCTCTTTAGCATAAGAAAGTTTCCTAATCAATCAATTTCTCGTTTACGCTGCGTACGTCAACGTCAGAAGCCCGTTGCTCGAACTTTCGTCGTTGTTCGAACTCCCAAGGTTCCATGGATATCGTGGGAATGGGTGAGCGAAATCTTATTAACGAGCGACGACGAGAAGTTTCTACGTTTCCAAGGTTCGTCGTTTGGCAGCAGCGATGCGAAATATCAGTAACGAGTCCGGTGATCCTGTGATTAAGGTAAGCGGTATTTGACAAGACGGAAAGAGCCGGTATCAGTCGGTAGCTTCTCAACTTTAACCTCTTAATACCTTAATCCGCTTACGTCATGACCAGATTTCACGTGCCCAGCAGGATTACTTCGTATACGTCGCTTTAATCGTATCATTTTGTACCGTGCTCCTCCTTTAATTTCCTCTTTCAATTATCTTTACGATATCATTTGCTCCGGAATGTCGGTCAGAAGATTGATATCGTAAATAACTATCTTTTCGTTAAAGCTAACGAACTCCATAAATTTAGAAGAGGTCAATGCATCCCGCGGCAAAGCAAAATGCATCCATTAAAATATGCATGCCCGAAATGTGGCCAGAACCGGTACATGTCACGTGTGCAAAAAATGACTCAACTAAACCAGATAGTTGTGTTCGGTCATTTTATCAAAAGGATCGCCGGAGTAAAAAAGCAACTCCGTCTCTTGTGCGGACACTTTTTCTCGTTTTTCAATCCTGTGTCCACGTGTTACGATACATATGGTACGTCATCCTGTGACTAACATTTCTCCCACACCTGCGTAATAAGCTATCCCGTGAGTGTGCAAGGGGAAGCGCGAAAGAGAGGAAAGAGTGCGCGTCTGTTGCAGCGCATTTTTCGAGTCTCGAGCCAGAGAGCAGCCATAATGCCTGGTTAGCGCGAACAAAGTGTGGAGCTTGCGTCAAAAGACCGGCTAGTTCGCGTATCGTGCCACTTTTAAACGAGCCTGCACTTTACCTTATCTATTTTTTCCCGCCCTCCGTTCCAAGCGAGCGCGTCCACCACCTCGAAACTGAAATCGGAATATCCGCCGGCGCGAGGGGACTCTCGCGAGCTGTCGCCTACTGGAAATTACGAGGGGCACGAACGCGCGCCACCCGTTAAATTAATAGTAATTAGTTAACCGGACGTTTCGGAGCAGCGAGCGGGCGCCGGTGAAAAATTGTAACGGCCGGTGATAATAACCAACGGTAGTTCGGGACGATTTATAAATAACGCGACAGCGTCGAAGAGAATTACGCTCGCGCTCCGAGCGTATCAGATATCCGCGATACCGCACGCGAAACCAGACGTGT
The DNA here is from genome assembly GCF_051401765.1 of Calliopsis andreniformis. Taxonomy (NCBI): domain Eukaryota; kingdom Metazoa; phylum Arthropoda; class Insecta; order Hymenoptera; family Andrenidae; genus Calliopsis; species Calliopsis andreniformis. The sequence continues at coordinate 1,110,530 of NC_135066.1, forward strand.
GTTTCCTCTAAATCGACCGCGCCAACTTTCTCCCTCTCTCTTTCTCTCTATTTCCGAGGCTTCTAACAGCTTAGCTGGCCCGTGCTTAACTCTATCCTCCTCATGGTATGCGTGTGTGTAAACACAAGGAGGCTGGATTGGGACGGCGCGCCGCGACCAAAAGTAATTCGTGCCACGCGACTATTACTGTAAATATGCCGAGGGTGTTTCGTCCTCCCCTAAACGGGCAAAACTTTACGTCACACGACCGCGATGAAAATTCTACCTGGATTTTACGAAGCCGTCCTACTTCTATAAAACGTTTTTAACGAATTAAGAATTAATGAATGAAACTGGGTAAAAATCGCTTCGAACCGAAATAAGTAGTACAGTTCAACCATGGCGTCCGAGATGTAGCACCTTTTATTTCTGTTTCCTTTGGGAGCTCTCGCAATCACGTAATCGGACCGCATGCTTGTCAGACATTCTACAAACCGAACCTACTGTAGTAATGGAAATTTATGACGTGCTTTTCGACTATGTTATTTCGTTGTTGCAACAAAATCGATATTCAAAGTGCAGATAAGTCCTATCGCGGTGTAGTTTTACACAACATGAAAAAGACGTTTGCTTGTGGCTATCGCGTTCCTTTTTCCAACAAAGAAAAATATGTGTAACGAGTGAACTCTATTTTCAGAAAATCTCCAAAATGAGGACATTGTAATCGATACGATGTCGAGACGAAGTCTCCAGTACTACGTCTGATCAATTACTTGAATCTTTCAAGCCCTGTAACATAATTTAATGAAGAATCGTATACCATTTCCCTCGTTCGTGAAACGTGCTAACTCATCACCTCCGTATCTTATGCGAAGATTTTTCATAGACGGAAAATAACAAAGCCAGATTGAAGTCTCCCTTTCTCTGCCTTCTCTCCTTCACCCTTTTCAAGTTGCTTCTGATGTTCAAAGCGTTTGTTGAAACTAGCAATTCACGAGGTAAAAGTAACTTTTCATCAGACATCAAGTATTCGACCTCTAGTGAAACAGGAATTTCGAATAAAACCAGGATCGCAATATCTAAATACAGATATTTCAATGCATAAAACGCGGCGTTAGTTTATTAAATGTGCCATCGTACCGTGAATAAGCTAAATATCGTAAAGGTGTACTTGCTTAATGTAAGTAAAAATCGGAAATAAGCTCATTCCTACAAAGATGAATGCATTGAGACAATCAATTACCTAATGAACTTCCTTTCTAAATTCATTTAAGATTGATGAGAGCTGTTTAGAGTACCGGTGGCCAAACGCTGTTATGACAGGATTAATATTCCGCTTATCAGAAATACTCGACATCCTCTATAGTAACTGCATCTTATGTCTATTGCTGAGTTCCGACATATTGATGAAAAAAAAATCGTACAGAAGTGAGTCTGAATTAATCGTACACATATATGCATATTTGATATGTATTTTGTATGCAAATCTACCTATGTAACATTATCGTAGCTAGGAGTCTATTAGTCTGATAGATACGTCTGTTTGGCGAGGCAAAACTCGTTTCTAACAGGCATGAAAGTACGATCCATACATCCTACAGCTCGGGAAGTCAGACAACTTTCCGTTTCACCATTCGAAAATCTTTCACTGCAATCCCAACATCGATAATGGCTCGCAAAGCCAAGATGAAACGGAGAGACAGGTGGCCTCGTCGACAATATTGAAAAATGCGTAGCTGCTCCACGGTCGAAGGAAGAAGAGAATGAGGCAGGATAAAGAAGCATCTTAAGTTTGGAAGAACGTGAAGAAAACGGTACGTCAGCTTTCGTAGTCTTGACTGGGTTTACGAGGCACCATAGCCGTCGAGTGTATTTGCTCGTCGAAATCCGCGGGACGCCGGTTTACGGGTGACGTAAACGGGTTCCACCAGCCGACTCGCTGCTCGACCCATCCTTCAGTCCTGGCCTCTGGTGGTTTATGGTCTGGTTATTCGGTTGACGCGACCCTCGCCACTTTACAGGATCCGTGTAAAGCGGGAAGTTCCGGAGAAACGCATAATAAGGTTACCCTAGCCACGGAGGTCGGATGGATCGTCTGTTGCGACCTCGTTTTAGACCACCAACTCCCCAGGCGGACCATTCTTTCTCATATGACTGGATTTCATTATATTTTGCAATCATCGAGTATTAGATTTCCCTTGGATTCGCAGACGAAAGAAATAATCGTTTCAACGAATTGAGATCTGACAGCTTTAGAAAATCCTTTTAGAGTCAGGTTGCCTTGTAACGTGGTTACAAGTTATTATTCGAAACCGCTGTCGACTCTCACGAACTTGTACCCCTGTTCGAGACAGGGAACGTGAGGAGACACATAACAACGAGCCAGTGAAATTATTATTATTATTATTCCTGGGACTTCTCGAATCAGTCTTACGTGCTCAATTTGTAAGTTCGTAAGGAGTAACGAGTATTCGTGGGAGGGGCAAGTTGAATCACAGTAGCGAATACCTCAGAACTCAACGGAAGTTCGAAAGTTCTGTCTGCCCTTCCTCTGTTTCCTTAATGCGAAATTCCACTTCCCGTCATTGTTCGATATCTTTGGCTCGCAGGTGAAGAAACAACTCCGGCCCGTCGTCGCTCGTAACCAGAAATCGTCAGAAAGAGCTTTACGTTCCGACGTTAAACTTCCTCGGCGCACGATTAAAGACCGAAAGAGTACGAAGGAGAGGAACGAGCGGGATGGTCTACGTTAACGTTTGGCTTTCGTTTTTCCACCGCATTACCATATTTATGCGCCCGTTAAAATTTGAAGAACTCAAGAGGAAACTCCCGCTGTAAAAGATGAATGAAAAAATACACTTTTCGCAGATTTCTACGGACTGCATCGTGTCTGTTAATTTTCGACGGGAGTTTCACCAGGGCGAAGAACGTTTAATCCGGAACTTACAATTATTTCATTGAATCGCGAAACACGCGAGTCAAACTAGCGAACGAAGAGAATTTCATGCAAAGGGTAGATCGGAGCCGGGAGTCTATGTATGTATATACGTGCTTGGGGACCGTAATCGTCGATTATTTCTTTGTTGGAGAAAATTTGGATAGTTTAATTCACCTAGAGAACGGAGAAGTTTCAAGATACACGCATAGTAGCAGGCCTCGACTTGCAATCCGTGATGCAAATCCGAGTCCCTCCTTTCTCTATACCTACGTCGCGTCGCGTCGAAACAGAAATTGTTGCGTTAGCCCCATGACGCTACGTTTTAGACGTTTTGGAAACATCTCTGCAACTTCTAACCGTCGTAGTACACATCCTAGTTCACTCGAGGGACTAAACAATTCGCTGCTATCTCTCCTACTCGGTACCTGAGTTTCGAGCCAGTTTCAGGCCTGGCGAGATAAGATACACCTAGCGAGTACCAGGAACCTACGCGAAGAATACTGGCATAACCGCTCGCCACAAATAGACGAACCTGAACTGAGGAGTTCTAGTTCGGTGATATCCAGTTGCTCCAGCCAACATCTCGAATATATAAAATCCGACAGAAATCTGTGCGACTCCTCTCTCCAGGGTAACAAAATCGATATAAGTAAGGTCTCAGAAACTTTCACGATGATTATATAATCATGAAAAATCGACAGATTTGAAGAACTTCTTTGAAAAATGTTACTATCTCTAAAGGTTACCGTGTTCTGCAAATTGCGACTTAACGAGCTAGGTTTTAAGGAGAAAGCGACACAAAGAAAGGGCAATGAGAAGCAAAGGAAACGAGGGTCGCTTAATCAACGCTTCATACTCGGCGAATTTTAAAGGAACGTTGTAGAACTTGCGCATCCTAGACGAGACCCGTCTACCTTTGTGACTTAGACAAGGGGAACTATGGAAATCACGCGCAAGACTTTTCCACAGTGCAAGCACGACTCAAGGAAAAAGTTCCACGAGTCGTTCCACTGCCAGGCTGGAGATTCTCGATCAGTTCTTTGAATCGATACACCGGTATGTAAACGTGTGATTTTTTGGAACGTTTCAATGGACGTATTCTCGAGAAGACTCTTCAAATCAAATCTACTTTGAGCGAAACGTAAATGTCGACAAACTTGAACGAGAGAACGTCGAAGAATATTTCTGGGAAAAAGGAATATAGATAGCGCTAGGCGACGGAAGAAAAAGCTGGTAGATAGAGAGAAACCCTTTGTCCAGCGATCGCCATCAAGGCCGATCGACCTCTTCTTTGGCAGAAGGATAAAGAGAAACCTTGCTAGTCTGTGCAATCGGAAGAACCCATAGTTCGTGTGCACGGAGACGTGTTTAAAGCCCTTGATCATTTATTGTCCACTCGAGTATCACCTGGAACTTATCATCTTCACGGACAATACCTATCCTTCTGCCTTATATCAACTGACTGTTCCATTCTGGTTTGATTGCAACACCATCTTTCTCATACGTGACGGCTCGTCAATGAGCTTTTTGAAAGTACGGTTATTGCTGATGTCACTCACGTCGCTCAATTGTTTTCATTGTATAAATACAAGAGAAATATCAAAATTCTTGCAGAGGACTTGTGTTCACGTGTAACATTTGGATGCGATGAAACTTACCGACTAGAGTGACGAACACCAAGGCGAAGATGACGATATCGTCATGTCGGAATAAAATCTAGGTTCACGTACGGCGAACTCGTTTTAATACGGTTCCGCTATTGAAGCTCGTCGGAGGTTCCTTTTCCATGGAAGCTGGACGACGTCCAGCCTGGAGCAGAGGACGTCCACTAGGGGCGGACGTGCCTCGCCGTAATTCAAGCGGATAAGAGAGAAGGTGGTCCCAGGTCGTCTCGGTCTGGACTCCAAAGTCCACAAGGAACCCGGTACACAGAGGACGCGAATGAGAAAGCCGTGTAAAAAGGATCCAGGGGATTAAGATGACAGGGGCCGCGATGGAGCACGGTCGGCCACGAACGTGATTCCTACTGGAGTCGATGGGTATACATCTTGGAAGAACCGGCAGCCACTTAACTCCTCCGAGATCGATCCTTCTCAAGGTAAACTGTATGCCGGACGTGACGTACTTCGTTCCAGCCCACTTTCCTTCTCCGGCCGCGTTACCATTCCAATCCCTTTCCTTCGTCAAATGAAACGAGGCCGATGGAAATTCAAAGTTCGATCGAGAGATCAGGCAAGTAAAAAGATAATAGCCTGTGGCGGTTGATCGAGTCGCGAAGAACTTGGATCTAGTGTTATTTCTAATGGGATTCCACTCAGGCGAAGGCGGAGGATGAACGCAATCTCTCACTGTTGGATTCGTTTCACCAGCTGCATAATTTCCGTGTCGGGACTCTCCTACGTTATAGGAGTCTTTAATGTTCACACTTGCTCACGCTGGAGGAACTAGCTAATTACACATATGCGTTGTTAGACTATTCCCTTTAAGCTGGCTCTTACGGTACTACCTACCATTCCGTTGCTCTCAGGAGAGTTGAACCTACACAAAGGGGCCGACGAAAAAGGAATTTAAGCAGAAGGAAATTCCCCTGTTTCGATTTTCCCTATGTTCGACTCGAACGCGATACCTCGCCGATGAAATTCGCGGATAGTGTGCTTAATTAGAACGCAGATTCGCGCGATCGTAACAAGAATTCCAGGGTGGGTTTGGAACCGGGTATCGGCCGATAAGCCGACTCGTTGGGTTGGTCGTCGGTTAGGGGGTTGAGGCAGAGGGGCGAGGTAAATCGAAGCGAGAGGAAGAGGGAGCGGGTGGAATAGCTGCCGGCAATTATAACGTTGTACGAGGCCCGAGCAGTAAATAATGGGTTTTGGGCTTGTCCGGTATTCAGCCAGAGCGTCAATCACCCTCAATCAGTTAGCAGGCTAGCTGCGACCTAAATCAGAGGGTGTGCAAGAGAGGGGAGGGGAGGAGGAAGAAGAGGAGGAGGAGGAGGAAGAGGAGGAAGAGGAAGAGAAGGAGGAGGAGGAGGAGGAGGAGGAGGAGGAGGAGGAGGAAGAAGAGGAGTAGACTGGTGAACGAGAATACGACTGAGAGGTCGAGATAAACGCGGAAGGACAGAGGGACACGAGCGGGTGAAGAGCTTGATATCGGAAAGCGGTGAGTGTCAGCCGATAAAGTGGGAATGACGAGGAGGAAAAGGGTGGCGAGAAGACAAAACGCAGGATGATTGAAAGGAAGGAAAGAGTAGAAGACGAGTGGCAGGTATTTCAGAAATGCTGTCGTCCAGCGTATTGCAGGTGTATCAGAGCTCACTCTGTCGAATATTCGACCTATCTGTGGAAAATTACATTGGTTCGAAGTTGGAAACCCGAAGCGAAGCCAATAAATTTAACGCACTGAAAATTCGGCAACGGAAGATCGAATGGTTAATTGCAAGTTCGAAGCCGATCAATTAATTAGCACGAGACGAGCTCACGTTCGTTTCAACCTCGGTGAGCCTCTCTTTCGTCTAATCTACAGTCGAAATTGTATGAGCTACGAGCGGATCGCATCTGGCGAATGGCTCCTGCTCGAATTGAACCCTCTATCGAGCTTGTCGACCAATCGCACGCTTGTTATCATTAGTCCGAGCGTATTGAATTCGCGACAGAGGACGGCTTGTCGTCCGACAGTCGAGAAAGTTGTCGTCTCGTGTCACGTCGCGAATCAAAGGGCGTTCTCTATTCCTTCTCTTCTCGTACAATACTCGTTTATTATCGATGATGCAGTCTGTACCGAAAATGGAAGACGTCAACGGAGATATTGCAGCTGGGAAACGCCTCGACGCTTCGTCTGCCGAGCAAATATCGCCGGTTCGTTATCAACTTGGAGCCGTTTAGGTGAACTCTGCTCGTAACTCGACGGAATTCCGTCTAGGCAGAGTCGAAAGTGCGAGCAACTTCTCGAGATTAGAAGAGAAGGGATTCGTAGTATTCGTACAAATATTAGTCTGTTATACACGTAATAGATCATTTCCAAGGAAACGCTACATTTTTATCAAAATCGGATAATGGATAACTTTAGACAATGATAAAGAAATATTAGAGTAGAACTCACGAATTTTCGACGTGTGTCTAAAAGAATAAAACGATCGTAATATTGAGACCAATAGCTGATAATATGTGTATCCTTTTAATACATAGTACGCTTAATGTATTTTGCAATTTCGGAAAATCCTTTGACTTTCTTGGAAAATTTAATACGAAATGAAACGAGACAGAATTTTCTCGAAAGCCTTTACTGGACCAATCTATTTATTCTCTCCCCTTTTCTCTCAAGAGCATCCTCGTTTGCCACAAATTCTTTTCGTTCCTGTTTCATACATAAGGTATTGCTTTAATTTCGAGTCGTTGAATTTGTCACGATCAAAAGCTTCTTGTCGTCACTTTTAACGTAGTAAATGAAAAATTCAGTTGCTCCCCCTTCTCATCGCATAAATGCGTATGCATCCTGCATTGCGATTCGTCATAATAGTTTGATCGCTTCTCGCGATATTTGATTTCCAACAACGTCGCGCGTACGTAGCCTGTGATGCATATTGCCCGACGAAAATACATTAAAGTCGAATTATTCGCCATAAAACAGCAGAATGTAAAAAGGTTTGACGGGTGAGACGAGCTGGGCGGAGCTTTTAAAAGCTCACTTTAATCCTGGTTATCCTAGAGTCTCGACTGACCCCGCTCCATCGATTTTCATCGACTTTACGCGCGCGTTCTCCGTTCTTGCCTAGCAGCCTTTCATTTCGCAGCTCGATCAATCCGCGCATATATCCGATTAACCGGATACATCAATCCGTCAGAATAAATTCGTTTCACGTTTTGATATAGAGGTAAGGTATGTCTAGTATTCCTACTTCGACGTCTAATTGATTTTAATTGTATTATCCGTATAAGATAGTAAAAACACGGCCTTTATACGTATTGTACCTCCTTTTTTGCGTAGATAGAGAATAACTGAAATAAAATATTCAAAAAGTTCTTAAAAATTTGTAATATTTAATTACGAGTGGTACGAAGTACGATATGGAACGTTGTCACGAATTTCTACATGCTGTTTACCTACTGCAGTACATGTAATTGTAACATAGCCTGAAAGTTTAGCGTATCTAATTACGTCGAATACTTAAGTAAACGTATATGCATACATCGTGTTGTATGGTATACTTTAGACGGTGTTGTCCACAAGTGCGGCCTCTTACGCCCGCTTTGTTTCCCTTTACAAGCCATATTACATTTGTGTATAGTTCGCATACGGAACGCGACATCCACTGATTTCCACGTGTATGTATACGTATATACATACGCATATACATACGTGTATACTAGAAGAGACAAAGTAGGAGAAGACCGTTTTATTCGCGTGTACCCAAAGCTTGAACAGCACCGCTTTAGGGGATGCTTCTCGCGTAACATAAGACTCGTTAGTCGTTAGTCACTCTCCAGCACTTTGCTAAAGTCACCGCGCGACGTATCAATCCACGCAGTTGTACCTTTAGACAGATAACAAACGCGTAAACGCGGTGATAAACTTACGAGGGAACATGCAACGATAGAAACACCATCTCTCCCGCGTAAATCCATCAGACATGATGTAATAAGGTCGTAGGATAGTACGAGTTACGCATGCATGCAACTATGACAATTGGCGTAAAGCAAGTAATAAAGGTATTTGATCATAAATCGATTGTGACAATGGACGTGGCACGGTCAAACTTCTCTGTTATCACGCTCTCAGGCTTCCTTCGACCGTACCTACGTACAGACTGCACCAAAAGCCCCTTTCATCGAGCTCGCAGCAAACTGGAGAACTTCCCTCGTATTGTCGTAACACCAGTAGCTCTTTTCCTCGATTTTCGATACCAGACAAATTCTCGCGAGGGGAAGTCCTTAAGCGCGTCACGCACGATCGCAAAACGCATACTGAGTTTCTCGAGCATCCTCAGCCGGGAAAAGAAGCGAAAGTGAACGTACACAGTAGAGGATACAGGCGTGCGACGCCTCTCGAGAATACGTCGTACGTAATGCGATAATGCTGGACGTAAACGGTCGATGGCACACGTCGGGGAGAGGCGCGCTCCTGAATTTAGCATCTCTGTTATCGCGCACGGTGCTCCGTTCCTCTCGAATTACGACACGGTCCCTTTAATCGAACACGAAGCGAGTTATACCATCGTCCTTCGCGTCTTCGCACATGCAGCCTCTTAAGTTGGCGGTAACAGGTTACCGTAGACCTTTGCTTCTATCTCGAAGCAAACGGTTGGTCGACTTCGTTAGTCATTCTTTTCTCGATAATTCCTCTTCTCTCCCGAGCAAGATTGCAACGTGTGATTTCCCCGTGTCTGGATCAGTTCGCGTTCGCAAGTTGTCGTGGCAGCATAGATTTAGAATTCGCGACTGTCAAATTTTCGCCAGAACGGGCTGCATGGGGCATGTACGCGCGTAGGTGGATGTAACTCTCGAGTGGATTGGAGGAACACAATTTAAGCGAATTGGTCCGCGCGCAACCCTCCTCCGCCCGCATGTAAATAGGTTTTAATATACTGACACGTCGTACTTGTATACCAACGCCCCGTTCCCGACGAGCAATTTCGAGCGTTTAACCTCCGGGAGGGTTTGAAACGTTGAAAGGACGAGTAGACGGGGCGAGGGAGAGGAAGAGAGAAAGTTGCCGGGGGGAGTGGCGTGAAATTTAAAGTCTTCAGAAAACAACGCGCGGCGTTATTTACGTTAATCAAACCCCTCTCCCACATCTAATGACACAAGCGCTCTTACTGAAATTCCGAAATTTGTATTCATGCGAAAAATTAACTAGAGTACGGATAAAAATGTGGACGTTCCATACGTGTTTAATACTGCCTTTTAGCCAACTATACTTTTGTCCACTGTGCTAACGACCATAAGGTAGTTTGTGGTAAATAAATTAAAGGGTGAAAGAATGTAGCGATTTAAAAATGTAACTGCAGACGGGAGCCTTCATTTTTTCTCCCCCTTTTTTTTACGCAACTGCAGAAGCGGTGAAGGGGATGCTCAACGTATTCCATGAGAAATTACGAAAAATAATCCTCGAAAATTATCATGAGAATAGGTTGGTGACTGTGCGCCGAGGTCTACCAAACAACAATGCCGTCTGGTCCCATCTGCATAACAATGTTTAGCCATGAAAACAAAGCTCCGTGATGTACCGAACGAGCGACAGCAAAAAAAGTGATATATTAACTAGACCGTTCTTTTCGACAGGCGCATCGAATTTAAATTCAAGCACGCTAGATAATTGTCCGAATCCCTGCTGAGCGTTCTGCTTTTACGTCATTTGTTATTGAAAGAGCATTACTATAATTGTATCGTTCAATCATTTTTAGGACAGCTAGAAACTGTAGAGAAGCTCGAAAAAGCTGGGACACGGTAACCCCTAAAAGAGGTACGAAGCAAAAATTGTAGGGAAGTGCGTGATGCACTCTGGTGGCGTGCTCGCAAGCAGTAACCCTAAATATTAACACAGGCCCTGGTCGGGAGAATTGCCCAGCATTACCATCGCCACCCTACTCGGCCATTACCGTGGAAATATTGAATTTCGTTATCGACTCGAAATTATCAAACTGACCTGCCTCCAAGGACAAGCACTATTCGAAGCCTACAGTTCTTCGAAAGCGATCATCGTGAGATCGCGAACGTGCTGAAAACTGGAGGCTCTGTTTCATTGAGTAGTGGCACGAACTTCAGCGTGCACTGGGGCTGATAAATTTTTCACGACCGCTCTCGAGACGCGAATGACATCGAAGCGTGCCGGGTCTTTCTAAGTTACATTGTTTCAAGGAAATATGATACGAGCGTGTCACGATAACGCGAGGGCAGGAGCAAGCAGTGCCTGCACCCTGTGCACATTCCAACGTTCGAGATGAAATACCATAATAAAAGAAAATGTGTCTTTTGAAACTGTCTGATGAAACTTTCCTTTCACATGACAATGGCGCCTCTCTTATCGGTTTACTCATCAAATGGGAGCTACGTATTTTCCAAGTATTTGCACATAGGTACGCACATTTACTCATCATCTGAGGGCCTGCTATCCAGGAAACTGTTATTGAGACAAAAAGAGTTTCTCAGGCGATGGAATGTTCATATCGTAACTTTCAGTCTCAAAAGCTCCCAAAATTCACTGGAAATAGGTCGGCAGAAGTTAACAGGCAAGGTAAAGGTAGGAACTACAAACGGATGATTCCAAGTACACATATGGTATATCGCGATATCGTCAAGCACTACGCGCAGGCAGAGAACTTCGTCAATTTCGTATATCGTTATTTCTCCATAAATGTCGGCAACTGCGCACAAGTGTATTCGATATGAGCGCGCACTGACGATTCTATGTCACGATTATATTCGTCGAGTATGAAACTTTGACATTCGAACCGTTCCAATTACCCGCTCAGAACTGAACGTCAGCTATAATCATGACAACAGCATGCTCGCTCGCTGTATAAGCAAGTTAGCGTCGGAGTCTAAATGAACAAATTTGCGTAAAGAACGATTGCTGAAAGCAATTAGGTGTATTACGAATGTAGGATTTGGAAGGTTGAAAAGATCAGAAAATTTCTTTATTGCCAGTGATATCACAGGCAAATACCCTTGAAAAATCAGCTTAGATAACTACAAAGGGAGGGAAATTGAATGTTTCAAGAAGATTAAAGTTTCTTTTACTCTCCTGAGTATGAAGTGGTAAGGAAACAGAAGACAAAGACGTCAGTAAAAGCAGTCGGATGAATGAAGAGGAAGTCAAAGAAAAGGAAGTATGTATACGAAAGAAGAGAGAAACAAGCAAGGGGGAGCAACGATGCGGATCAACACGGAGGGCACTCGACCGGCAGTAGTACGTCACGATAGCGTCAGCCGCAACTACGTGTCCCGTTCCGATATGTCTGACTGCATGTCGTTATTTCTACTGAAATCCGTCGCACAATCCGTGGACCGGACTACGCGCACACGCGCCTCTACTCTCGTACATGTGCACGTGTACACTGCTCCGGAAATATTCACCGAAACCGTCTCCCATTTCGACGAGACTCATTGTCGCCGACAGCACGAACGTGAAAACAAATAGCAATCGTTGGAATACGAGTTAACGTGCATGTAAACGTTCTCGTCATTCTCGGATGGATGAAACGCACATCCACTTTTCGCCACTTCAGTTGTCCGGGACTCTGTAGAATACAGAAAAGTGAAAAAAGGGAAAGATTCGTCTTCGTTCTGCGAAGATCCATTGACAGTTTGTTATTCCTCCGTGCATTTCGATAGCAATATTCGATTCTGTCGACATCGTAATTTAAAAGTGGCGGTTCACCAGCTGACCTGATGGACGCAGCTGCAAGCTCGTCTTTTACGATCGCTTTTTAATCCTGGCTCGATACGAGTTGAACGAGAACTTTCAAGCGCCATGAAAACAAGAGAGCGGTACCGATTTCAGAGAGCCAACAGTCCCGTTAAAATTAATTCGAGGTCCCGTGAAACGTTCGTTCTGACGGTGCCGTGACCGTTTTACGTCGCACAAAGCTGTGCTTAGAAGGGGATATATGGTGCCTCTATAAGAGGCGCGAATTCGTTCTTTGCCGCGACAGCCTGCCACATCGCGTCGCATTAACGTCAAACTTTCCACGACGGAACTTTAACCCGTTTCGTTGCCAGCCGTGACGCCTTATCAACGCGCTCAAATCTCTTGCCTCTCGATTTTTCTGCGCTTAATCGTGCTTGTGATACGGTTCACCGATATGTAAGCCAATGTCGCCAGTCACTCTGCACGACACCAACTCTTTGCAATCTCGCTTTATTCTTACATTCATCTGTCAATCCTGACATCGTTTTAGAAAATCTTTCATTGCGATTTATAAGCTACATAAAACTTCACCTTAAAATTGCTTTCGATTACTATTCAGGTAACGGAAAGGAAGGGAAGATACCGGTAAATATTCCAAGGAAACTTTGTGCTAAAGTTATCTATGCATCCTTCCTTCTGAGCTTGTGTGCTAACCCACTCATCGTTAGAAACTTCCGCGATAGTGTATAGTTGTAACGGGAGTAAATTTACGCAAACACAGGTAGAGGGGGAAACTCGTGGTCGAGGGGAAGAAACGAAATCGAGGAAAGGGAACAAGTAAGCGAGTGAGGGAGGGAGGCTGTGTAGTGGTTACGCGACAGCATCATATAACCGGATGACGAGTATATACATACCTATGCTTCCATTGTTATTTTACCCTTTTACCCGCGGATCGTTTATCATTTTTGCGGGGACGAGTTTGGAACTGAAAAAACTGAAAGCGCGATGCCGAACGAGGAAATACCGTGTGCTGCATGGCTAACGAACTGGAAATCACTGGCAACTTTTTTAATTGTCCCCTGCTAATCATCTTTACGTTTTTTAGTGTAAAATGGAAGATTCACCTTTCATTCATTTTCTCTCCGTATCTACGTCTCATTTACTCTCGCTGCTTCTTTCGTTCTTTAGAAAGAAAATATTCTCGTGGCTTTCACGCGGTCAATACAGGACAAGGCGAGCGTACAAGTCAGAATAGAAAAATGCTGGTCGTAAAACGAAGAGGAATAAAGGCGGAATAAAGATGAAGCGTGCGGAGAGGAGGAAACACGTCCGTGGTACGTTCGAGTAAACGTATAAATTTATAAAGTTCAAAGACGTCTTGCTAGGCAAAGAAGCGTCCTTCACGACGGAACAGCTCCGCAAAAATGTCGTGAAATTAGCGTTGCCATAAATAAACAGAAATACAATATTCTCGAAGAAAACGCTGCCGGAGTAAATGGTGGATGGTTCCCATTTATTTCTTTGTTATTTATCCTTTACTCTGAGGGCATGTATTATTTTTACGAACAGAACGCGAACCACTAGGGAACCTCAAAGTGTCGAGAAAAAAGGTGCAGCAAAGCTAAAGAGATGTGGAGACAGAGCATTTTAAATGAGACAAAATGCAAAAGAAGGAAAGACATGGTAATTAGGCAAGATATACAAATATAGATTAAGTTACGATGATCTCAAAAATTCACTACTCTTGGCAACGAAAGTAGGTACAGAGCTACTCAGCTATTTGCGAAAATATAAGTAATTGTATATAAAATATTGATGGGAAACCAGAGAAAGTAAGGCCTATTACGAGCGATTCAAATTTTCAAATATTACATTTTAAACATTTGAATATTTGTATCAGTATTGAAATATTAAATTTTAAACATTTGAATACTTGTATCAGTATTCAAATATTTAAAATATTTTTGAATAACCTGTTTATGAATACTTCCGCGGGATGAAACGTTAAAATATTACATTTCTAAATTGGGATTTTAAAAAAGGATTCTAGTACTCACATTATTCTTCACGTTCCGTCACTCGAACTCACCAACACAGGAACTTGCTTCCAATACTAGCTGGTCAACTCAGGAACTCACTTTCATCGACTGTCTCACGCAGGAACCCGTCCCCAGATAGTCAATTTTTCAGAAACAAATCTATGAAAAAAAAACACAAATTTGTGTTGTGAAAATTTAGAATAAATATAAATGTAACGTTTAAATTGTACCAATACCAAGGAGTACAATCCCGGAAAATACTGAAATTACTGAAAAATATATAATACATTTAAAAGTAAAATGTAAAGACGTCTTATCTTTCGGATGTAACCAAAGACCTTGCTTCCTAATCAGATAGGCCGCAAAGTCCTACGTTGAGGGAACACATGTCGATTTCGACTAACGATTTCGAATGCTTACAACAGGTTAATATTCGCTCTCACATCAAGTCTATACTGTAAGGCTGAAAATTGTAATTATTTCCTAGTAACCCTGTAATTAAGAAACCGATCAACTTTAGAAAAGTTGCTGAGAGACCGATAACTTTATTAACTGAAGTTCGTTATCTACCCTAAGTTCTAAGTTGACCTGTCATTTGCTAGAAAGTTGAGGAAGAACTTAATTAACAAGGAAACCCCCTAGAAGGAGAAAGGGTCGTAAAGCCGACTGGGACAGCGATACGAGTGTTGTATATTTATGTCGTTGCTATTTACCCTTTGCCCCGAGGACGTGTATCATTTTTACGAGAGGGTCGAGAGGAAACGTGGGTGCTATGTAACCGGTGAAGAAAGGACAGGACGAAAGGGGCTAAAAGGAGTACAGGAGAGGAGAATCGAGAAAGGGGTCGAAGCAAGAGGTCGCGAACATGTTAGAGCGAGGCTGATTCGAAATATTGGAGAGCTGGCTGTGCCGTGAGATAAAGTGTTTCATAAAACAGACATCGATTTTGTATTATTCGGTTGGCATATCGATTCGTCCACAGCATAGATCTCTCAAGAGCAATGGAGTGCCAATAGTTAAGGATAAGAAATAAAAAAAAAGGAATCTGTTAGATACTTCTATTTTCTGTTAATTCTACGTTAAGTCAAGTCATGGAAATTGAATGACAAATTGATAAATAACTTATTTCTTCTTATATTTATATAATAATTATATCACACTCACGGAGGTATTCTTGGATTTTAGGATGAATAGAAATGCATATTTACGCATTTGAATGTTTGCTTGAACCAATTACAAAGAGATAACGTTATTTGAAATTACACCAATTTCAACGAACGCTGACTAATTTCACGAATTTTTTTCCTACAATTCAATATTTTAGCAACTTGTGAATCGGACTAGCATGGCGCTTTCGACAGGCAAGCGGAACCGGAACGAATCAATTCGTTATAAAGTCCCAGCGAGTTCCGTTGGATCGTTGTCGATAATTAATGAACCTTGTTGGATTGAACTCCACGATTAACGTTACTGTTTCGAAATTTCGAGTTTTCTTCGACGAACGCAACTTTGCAAGAAACTTTCATTCCAATAGGAACTTTAAATCCTTTACAATTCGTTGGCTTGAACAGGGACTAATCGACACTTGTGATTGTTTGTCCGGGGTTAAAAACAGCTAGTTGCGAGAGTCAATAAGAGAAACACGTGGAATCGACAGCCTTCCTCTTTAAGCCAAAGCAATCGACAAGTATTCTACGCTTCCTAGAGAATGAATCCACGGACTTTCGTTAATTTTATGAACCGTCAGGGCAGCCGCCTCGTAAATACGAAGAATCGCAAGACCGCGTAATTACGGCATGGCGCATTATATAGCACTGGCTAATGCTACATAATTATGGCGCATTAAACCTTCGTTCCATAACAGTATTTCACTTGACATTTTTCCTCTACCCTTCGTCTTTCCTCCTTTTTTATCGTTCGTTATAACACGGGCACCGATCCAGACGTTTTTAGCGACGGTATCCATTAATGAATATCTCGGAACAGAATTTTCCTACTTGAGGTTTAATGTCGCTTCGCGCAAATATTTCAAAATTTCATTGAGTCTCCAAGACGCGCTTCCGGTAACTAGCCTGCATAACTGTTGGATTTCAGGTTAATGAGTGAAATTTAAAAATGAAAATTATGAAAAAAGTCATGAAACGTATGCAGAATGAAATGACGTATATAAATTATTTTTTATTTTATTGGTTTTATTATCGATGATTCTTGTGTTTTTTCATAACGATAACGTTTTATTGCTTTAGTTTTATTCATGGAAAAGTTAATAACGCATCGCTGAAAAAATCGTATACCATACTATATGAAATTAAAAATTGTGCCCAAAAAGGAGAAAAAATGTATGGATGAATTTAACTTCACAAACGCTTGAATATTATAATTTATCAATTATATATCTGATAAATTACGAACATTTACGGTCTATTCTTTCAAATGTGAATTACTGAGAAATTGCTAGGAAAACTAAATGAGACAATATATTTCTGAGGAAATGACAGAAAGCGGGAGAATTTTAGCTACGCTTTAATCCCCTCGCGATACACGAGAATCTAACTCCATCAATCTCTCCTGTTTTAGCCATCCTACCCTATCGTCTTTTATTCTCGATTATTTATTTTGCAATTCGCTTCCGCGTTGTATGTGCTACTGTCATCCAAAAACGGCCAATTCCCCGGAAGAATTTTATCAAACTAGGTAGAATCGCTAAAAGTGACACTCGCGAGGCACGTCAGCATTTGCATTAACTATGTATTTGTCATGTTTTCTCAAATTTTACGGTCTAAGGTACGAAAGGAAAATGGAACTAACAAATGCAAACAGATAAAACATTTTGCTTGCAGAATATGCACCTGTATGTACGTTATGTATCTTTCAACCAACATTTCAATTGAAGCGTCAGTACTAGAAACCGATGCCAAATACGTGAAATATTGCAGGCCATTGGAAAACTTCACGTAGATATTAAATAGATATTAAATATTGGTGTAATATAAAGCAATTTCTTATTACCTACTACTGGTATCGACGTTCTTTATTCGGCGTTACTTCCACTATGACGAGATTGGTATTTTGAATGTTGAATTTGCATGCACAAGGAATACTCCAGTATTATGACTTCCGTCACTTGCTTTGCTATGAAACATTACCTAGGATACAATGACTTTATAAAAGAAAGGGAAATGCGACGTGACAAGGACACATAACTTCGCGGAGTGTTCGGTTCGGGAGAGAGGGAGCCGAACGCATCTTCGGCACGCATCGTTCTCGCTTCGGGCGTCGTCGGTACAATTCGTGTTCCTCCGTATCTCGACGTTCTCGACTCAAGAAGGACGCGCGATCATTGTTGTATCGCGATTGTGTACTTACAATTAGTGCCCCTTTTAGTGCGTTTCTACTTTACACACTCATATCGGTTTAAGTATTCATTAACTCGTTTACAGTTTTGTGTGTTTCATTAACTACCTACGTATAAATAGACAAAGTATAATACGAAAAGGAATTGTTGCAAGATGATGAGCGAGTATCAGGTAAATGGCATTTTCTACAATTTATAATATTTTTATCATTTCATATAATAGTGTTTTCTATAATATGATGAAATTTAAGGTACAGTCATACGTTCGAATGAATTTCTGTATTCGAACCTCGCAATCGATGACATTACAAATGTAAATTTTGTGAAAGTAACCTTAACCATGTAAACATATTTACCTCCTTTACGATTCATAAGATAACGCTACAGTTTTCGGTTTGGCATATGCATGTATCGAAAATATTGTATAATACAATGCATAATTGTATTACCTCTAGCACTCCACGTATGGATCCCAGGGTCATCAGTAATTCAGTCGTCGATTCGAAATACAGTGAACCTGCTTACAAAAATGATAAACTTGCAAAGGGTAATTTTAATAAGGAAACAATAACAATTGCTCATACTAACTTGACGAATCGCAGTGCAGAAGACTTTTCAAGACAGCACGAGGCCTCTGTCCTTCTCGTTTCCCTCTGTGTCGAGCCCTTGCAATGAAACCTCTACACTCCACTTGAATTTCATTGGCCGGAAATTGCGATCATTTCCTACATACATATCGAATACCGCGGGCCGTTCTGCGAATTCTTGGGATTCCTCATGGGAGTCGGGCGTCCCGGTCGAGAAAAAACGGGCATTCGGGAGGGCCGGATAGGGCCGAGAAATGGGAACGACAAAGACAAAGCGAGGAAAGCAAGAAGTTCCACGGAAGTCTCTGGGTATGCGAACAATGGTATCGAGTATCTCTTTTCAACTCTCCTCGAGACTTTGCCTGTTTCTCATCAAACGCACCCCCACTAGTGGAAGAAAGGGAAAAAGGGTAGCTTCGCCAACTACTAAATGACAAAGTTTCCTCTTCCTCTTTATATGTTTTTATTGGTAAAGGGGCAACACCTTAACGTAAACGTTATGGAATGTACAGGATTTTATAATTCAATTATTTACAAGTTTTTGGAATATCCGATAGTAAAAGGAATCACAGCAGTTTATAAATAATTTCAAAATGCTTCATGCCAGACAGAACTTGAAAAGCTGGATGTTAATATTAAATAAAGTTTACGTTTTGCCAAATCTGGAAAGTGCACTTCAATTTCCACGAAGACCCGAGTACAGCGTTCGAATACCATCGATCGCGACGATTGCAGGGCAATGCACGAGCGTAATAACGTTCATTGCATTTCCAAACGTTCCAACTATTCATATTTACCATTATCGAACTCCTTCTACCCCCTTCACCACCATCCAGCTTGGGTAAATGGCAAATTACATTTATATTACGTTAACCAGTTACGAAGGGACGTTTCAATAAATTCCATTATCATTTCGGCATTGACGATGAGCACGCCTCGCTCGGTTACCATTGTCCAGAGCGATTATAATTATACGAGGGGAAAGCAAACACTGCTCTGTATCTCGTCATTCTTTCATGACCTCCAGGAATGTTTTTTGTCTGTTCCAGGATCGATGCCCGAGAGAAGCCCGTAACCAAAGCTCAACACTCATCGGACTTCGGCGTTTTCGGTCCTCGAGCGTATTTTCGCACCACATTCCCGAGCCCTGCGATGCTCGTCATCGAAGACATTAAGAGGCACGACGCAGCCACCTATAGATGCAGGGTCGATTTCCGGAAAGGACAGACGCGCAGCTTTCGCTACAATCTCACCGTAGTCGGTAAGTCGCATTACAAATTCGTCATTTTTTCAACCGTCAAGTTATTCAAGACAATTATTCAAGAGCTGCTCAGAATTTCGAAACTTACTTGCTACGAAAATAAGCAAACTCTTCGTCGGATAAGACTTTTCAATTTCAATTTCAATTCCTCTTCAATTGCCTTAATTTATCGATCGTTGGGATTTAGATCTAAACTTACTATTTAGATACTCTATATTATAGTGTTAATAAGCGTTTCTACGGCGCGCTGTTCATTCTTTCTACAAGAGAAAAATACAAGCAACTAGCAGCGAAAGAGTTTAATCAAGATCAAAGCGGGGCTTTTATGAGTGTCTGAAAAGGCACGCCCCTAATTTCTGGTGTCAAACAAATTTAACGGCTCGCTGAAAAGGACCCTTGAACGACGTATTAGCCACTTCGGGTAGAGATGGAATAGCTATGCGCCGGAAGAAATCGATGAACAGTCGGTGCCTCAGGAAACAGTATGTTTCTTCGTTTTCGATCGAAAGCAAACGCTAGACGAATGCTTTTCCGAGATAGAAGGTCGATCCTGGAGGGTGCGCAAGGCTGTAGCTAACGCATTACCGTTCTTCTGCTCCTCGAACCATTCTCGCATTTCCATGATACGCGCGCAAACACACGCCCAACTTACCAGATTCACCGCCTTGCCTCACCTCCCCTCGCCCCGTCATTCCTGGCGCGACACTGAGCGAAAAGTGCAGTTCTCAGCGGGCTCTAAGTCTGATCAAACAAATGGCGACTGCTGAAAAATGCATGAACCAATCGAAGATGCACAGACTCTCCTTGTCCTTGTCCTTTGTGTTCTGCCACGTGGATATTCTATTGGCTTCGCTGCTGTTTACACTTTTTCACTTAATCCTGAGAACGTGATCTCGCATTAAAGGCTCCTTGAACAGTGGACCCTTAGAATCTCTTCCTTCTTACAGCTGGCGAAACTCCTTCCGATTCGATTTTTAACCTTTACACTTCGTCTCTTCAGTCGTCGATTTTTCTACAAAACTAAGACGTCCCTTTGCCTTATCAATTGGAAAGTATTAGAAATGAAAGTGTATTTCTAGAAATAAGCTTATTCGTTCAAGAAGTGCCATGCCAGTGACGGTAGTCCATGATGGATGAGAAGGTGTAACTTCCATAGATGCTCTTCAAAGCATTCAGTGGTGGAGTACGCTCGAATCTTGGGATATCCCGTATAGCTCGCGGCACGGAATATAACCTGGAAAATCCTAACCCCGATCCTTCGATACCGGAATCCATCTTTCCCTGGCAATCTCGTGCCTTCTTCCGCTCCTAACTCATTGATCGATAGTTAGAAAGCGAACGGGAAAGGGCCAAGTGAACGGGCGTGTTGATAGTAAAAGGAAGTGGTGAGAAAGAGGAGAGAGATAACGAAGAGAAAGGAGGGAGGCGGTATGGGAGGCGGTATGGGAGGCGGTATGGAAAGAAGCAGGAAAGGCCGAGCGAAGGGTGAGAACGGTAGAAACGTCGCGATACCTCGAAGCTAGCGTGGAATTGCTTGATCTTTATGAAAATCTTCAAAGATGCAAACCGGGAAACAATGCAGTGGCCGCTTGGTGCTCGTACACGATACTCCAAAAAGAGTCACGAAAGAAATTGGTCCGGCTGGAGAACCGTCCGCTTTGTGCGAGGTATTTTCATCAGAGGAGATTGGTTCCCAAGAGTTCCTAGATTGCGTTCGTCCACTGGATTTTCCCTGGCATCTGGCGTCCTTCCACCTTCTCTGCGCTACCCCGCTTCAGCTTTTTATCGGTCATTTCCCTTTCTTTCATATTGACCCTATTGCCGATGATACTGGCCACCGATACGTGTCGCATGCCCTCGTACTCATGCTTTTCCTAGAAAAGGAGAAAGTCAAAACCTTTGATGTCAGACTGGATCAAGTGTTTCCTCCTCTATACGGGGTTATTTCGTAACCAAGATCCTGCATAGTACTGGATTCAACCGCAACACTATAACCTTAGCATTCCAAACAGGAAGTGCGATTGAACAGATTGCTACGTAGCTTCACGAGAGTTTAATGCATGGTTGAACACAGATTCTCGGCACGTGAATGACGCGCGATATTAGTTTTTCAATTGCCGCGCGACGCGTGTCACCATCCTTTTTTATTCTCTCTTGTAAACGACAAGAAAATAAATACCTACACGACGCGTCCTGGCGATGAGCAAACCAGAAAATGTCCTTGCTTCGACATTGCTTTTCACAGTAATAATCCAATCTGTGATATGCGCAACAATTCATCGCTCGTCTCGGTACAAACAACGCGCAGAATTTCGTTCGATCTCTTTCTACGCGACTCATTTCGATAGAAGAAGGTATGAGCTTAATTTTGTTGATGATCGCCAACGTGTAAATATAACTCAGTGCATCCGACGTGGAAGCAAGGACAGTTGGAGAAAAAATGGGCGAAAGTATTTTTCGTGAAAAGCTATCTCCCGAAAAAAGAAACAATCGATCGTAGCATACGTGCGCATTTTCTCCGCAGTAAAAAAAAAAGGCATGGAACGCGGAATCGAGCGTCACGTGTGCCGGAAGCTTCCCCCAAATGCGTCTACGGTCGGGCGTTTTTGCCCAACACAAGGGTGTCTGTGGCGACGCTGGTGATGATAGTGGCGATGTTGGTGACAGAAGCCACGGAGAGGAAGAGCGATAACAAAACCAGGGATTGTCGAGAACCTCCCCACCTTACACTGGGTGAAGACAGAAAATTGTAAAAGGTGGAAACGAAACCTCTCTTTAAAGGGACAGGAAGGAGGAACAAAGGATATAAGGATATAAGGATTAAGGATATAATCCACAGTTTAATTAAATAGATATTAGATATACAATTAGTTCAGCACGTGTTTATTTTGGTCGTCTATTCTTTATTCTGCACTGACTTACAAGCTTATGCTTCTTCTTCTCTTTTAGGATAGCTAATCGTAACGATTATACAATATTAATTTGAAAGCATTTGTATGTCACCGCATGTAGTATCAGAATACCTAACCATCTGTGGGAGAACATATAGAGACACTCGAGGAAGGAGCAAGCTTTCCCCCCTGGCTTCCTCGTGAACGCACTAACGCTTCCACGCTCTTCTTTCGCTGTAGTAGCTTTCTCCGCTACCATAGCGAGAATCCTGGTTTCGTGTACTCTTGTCGCACATTTAGGAACCCCGAAAACCAGGAGAAGGCAAAGGTAGAGGAAGTACCCGAGCAGATTAGATGGTTGAATTAGAATTTCAAAAATCCAGGCGGAACTTTTGGCGTTAACCCGAGTCAAAGTCGGTCGACGGAAGGGGGTTGGAAGGAACTGCGCATAGAAATGGACGGGGCTGGACAAACCCCGTCGTTAAATTTTCCCTTAATTAACCTCCGTCTCTCTTTCCTTTTTCGCTCCTACTTTTTCTTCTCCATCCTCTCCCTATTCTCGTCGTCTACCATCTTCCTTTTCTTCCTTCTTCGGTCGAGTAGTTTGCTACTCAACTCCGATGTCTCTCTCATTTTATACCTTCAGACTATATTTCACCGCAGCGTCTTCCGGTTGCATTGCCATTTCCTCGCGAAAATCTCTGTTCACGTTCGCCCCATGGAAAATCGTTTGAACGTTCTAGCACGAACAGGTAGTAGTGTAATATCGTTATAAGACATTCATTATAAGATCGCATGAACAGAGAACGTTACACGTTAAAAGAGGTTCGTATGTCAGGGATTGCAGTCTTTGAAAGTATTCGATCGCAGTCGACAAGTATCGGAAAAGCGGAGAAATTGAGAAATTGGGAGCGCAGCGTAGCCGTGCATCGGCTGCACGTCTCGTTAAATAACTCTTCTTTATTCCGACAAGCAGCAATTTCTCTTGAAAAGCGTTGAGCAGCAATTTTTTCCGAGCTTTTACTCGGGCGCACACGCTTCCCTGCACACACGTACAAGAATGGGAGTTTGTCCCGAGGTCGGCAACCCTTTCCCAGCTAGTGCAAGTGTAGGGTTATGTTCTACGCGTCGACTAATGGGCAAAAATAGTAAGAGAGGAGTGCGTGGGAGAAGGAAGGGAAAGAAAGAGAGAGGAAGCGAGGAAAAAGGTTGGCCGCGCGCTATTGGCCACCGGATAGCTGTACATAATCGAGCCTCTCTGTGGCGAGGATAATTAACCCCCGCGCGCACTGTCCTCTTGCGAACCGTATAAATTGAATCGCGCGTACTTCTCTCTCTTTCTCCTCCCTCTCCTCCCTCTCCTCCCTCTCCTCCCTCTCCTCCCTCTCCTCTCTTCTCTCCTCGTCTCATCGTGCCGCGCTGCTCGTTCCCTTCGCTTTTCTCTTCGCTTTCGATAATCCAGCACTCCTATTTCGCGGAATTGCTAATGTTCCACCAGACGAAGCCACTCGCAAATCGAATTAAACCGACGATTATACGCGCGTTCGCTTTCTTTCCTGCGAGAAAAAGAAGACTGATTCTACAGCGGAAAGAGGAGAAAATTTCGAGCCAAAAAATGAAGCAGAAAAAGGGAGGCAAAGACGCGTTCCCTTTGGCTTTTACGGTCACAAAAGGTCTCGGGAGGCGAGCGTGAGAAGACCGATCGATGCTCGAAATTCACTTCGTCGTCGCGATAACGGTCGCGAGAGCCGCGAAAATAGCCGACGGAATGAAAATGCGGGAAGATGGGAGAGCTCGTGCGGAATGTGACAAGAGTAAAAGGTGTGAAAGCATGGCCGAAGGTGGGTCTCCACCCACGTAGACGGTTAAAAAGGGGTTGGCGAAAGGCTAGCGAACAGGGTCCGAGATCGGAAAAACGAACCGCGAAGTCGCATGAATTTATGACCGACATAAATCCGAACTGCCGGTTCGCGCGTTCCACGATTTTCGGAAGCTCCTGTGGTACTCTGTTCACCAGCATCTCCCACGACGAAATTGGAAGGGTGGCCGTTGGTGTCAGAGACTCGTTGACCGATACCCCTCGCGTCTGCACCTTCATATGGACCAACTTTTCGAACAAATGTCACGGTTGAAACGGATAAAATCGACTTACTAACTACCATGCAGGTTTAACGATGTTACACATTTTGATACAAAGGATATCTTGCGAAATTGGGTTATTAACTGTGTCACGTCATAAAGGAAAATGCTACGATGCTTAAATCCTACGAAGGACACTGTCTGGTATCATCGCTAAGAGAATTAAATGGTAAGAAATGAAAGCGGGAAGGGCCGTACATGCCCTGGAAAAGCTGTAGAAAATTGCGAAATACTTTACGATGCCTTGTTCAAGGAAAAACTAGCAGCTGGCGTAAAATACCATTATTGTTAGATAAATAAATCGTGCACACGCGAGTGAAGAATATAAATTGACTGGAATATACGTGTAGTTTACAGAAGCGAGTAAATGAATTCCCTGGCTCGATCCTTTTTTTCCACTATTTTAGAGAAACGTAGGATGAATTGAAATTTCCATGAATCGTGCGAAATGACAGTAATTGCTGACTTTGGAGAACTTGTAAGCTTCTTAAAGGAAAGTTGTTGGCTGGAGTTGTCCAAAGTCTATCTTCCTTAATTGCTCACTTCGCTCGTCAAGCGTATAAAGTTGTCAATTTCAGCGTTAGTTTTCCAAATTCATCTGGTCGAATTTGAACGACGGAATAACTGAGGGACAAAAGGATCATGGAGCATCGATATATCTGGACGGTAGTTTCCGTGGAATGCAGCGCGAATTGGTCTTGCGGTGCATTCGCGGGACTCCTTAGTCAGCCGCTTAGTTGGCGTCCTCCGCGATCTTGGTTTCGGTTTGCTCAACTATGCGTGTGCCGACAACAGGCTCGCAGACCAACAGAACGTTCGAACGAGCAAGCGTTGTCACCCGCGGCGTGATAAACTGCTGCCCGCTAACTACGCGAATTATTCCAAGTAGACGCCGGCGCCGCCACCACTGCCAGTACCGCCTCCGTGCTAGTTTCTGAAGAACTTTCTCCTACAGATCTGAAACGGTACCTGGCACGTTGGCGCAATGACCGGGCCAAGGATCCGAATAGTACCTAATAATAGAGCAGACGAGCATTCCTTGCGCAGCTTCTTACGACTTACGCGTTCATCAAAGACCAAGCAATTGCTCCGTTTGTACCCAATTGTCCTTGTTGTACGTTAGGAATTACTACTTTCTTTATATAATCGCAAAGGATAATTAGGCAAGAGTAGGTACACTTAGGTTTGCAAACTGGTAGAATTAAACGTCCGAATCGATAAGAGATACTTTGCCCGATCGAAAGAAGGGTGGTGTGCGAGGAAAATAGGATCGGCGTTCGGCACGTCGATTGCTTGAAGCGCACGTGGGAAACCAAAAACGACTGGTAATCACGTTAGTTCCCCTCGAGAAGACCCGTGAGACTCCCAACGAGTATTGCCACCTGTTTGGTGCCGTACTCACAGCCGCCTCCCCGTTGTAACCGGCTGCCACAACCAGCTTCGCTCTCGAATACGAATGTAATTAGTGGAAAATTGAACGAGGGCTAACAGGCCCGCCGTGGCATAGTTAAATGAATGTTCCGAAAATGAATAACCTACATCGACGATTGTTTCAAATCGGAGGCGCGAATTTTTCCTTCGTTCCGTTGACAGACTCCGCGAACAGCAAAATTCGTTCAGTTACAACGCGATTCCGGCTCCATGCCCGTGCTGCTTCTTAGTCAGCAGGTCGGATGGTAAAAATACGGAGCATGTATCGACAGGTTGTCGATGCTTCAATCGATCGTTGCTGATTTTCAAGGAATCAAGAGCGTTTGCAACTGGTCGCTTGGATCGATTCGAGTATGTATAGGTTGTACGAGCGCCACGCGCGCGTTGCAGATTGGCCCGAACAAAGTCTAGTCGCGGCTCATGACTCGATAATGCAGAAGTCACGGTTGGTTCCCGAAGCGAATAGAGGAGAAAGGCGTTCAAAAAGGAATGCGAGGATTCGTCCGTGTTCTCCTGGTGAATATGTGCTATATCGTCGCAGCGTAATGTTTCGCAAATATTGACGTAGAAATCGGTTCCTCCGCGTTCGGTCCTGTCCTGGCCTCGTTTCAGACCCTCCTGCACAGCGATCTGGCTGCAGACACCTAAATTAGATCGATACATCCGATGAACGTGGAGCGAGTACATAACTCGATAAGTACACAAAATTTTCCTCGCCGTACTACTGCCGACGAATATTTTACCAAGAACACCATCTACGACACATCCAGGCCTGTCTTCAGCCCCAAAACCTTCACTTGGAAACTCACCCATTCATCCCTTTCCCCATTTCCCGTTTCTTCGACGCGATCTCTTACCAACTGCGTCAAAAATTACCAATCATCGGGTAGACATCGCCGTAACAGTCGACGATTTCCTATTACGGTCTCTTATTCTAGAATGATTAGCTTGTTCAAGTGGAATTCTGAGTCTACAAATCAATTGCTAGAATCTGAAATATAGTTGTATTTTAACTCTCGGCGAGAAGGTTGGTTGTACAATATAGCACTATTTCTATTACATGGAATGATATAGTTTGAAATAAGGAGTGCGAGGTGCACTTTTACGTTTCAAGGTAAGTCATCTGGGTCCTAGAACTTGTATGGTCGAACTGCTCTCGGACACGGATTGGCAATGAGTGGTTTGAGTTTTAGGAGTCCATACCCTCGCTTCTTCCTAGCTCAGAAACTCTTCTCCTGTTCCCAACTGCTTCAAGAGAGTGTACGGAGTGCTTCACTAACTCTACACAAGTCATTTTGTAGCTAGGGGCTGCGATGAAAGGTGATATCGAAACTCGAGAAATGATGGTCGTAACGGTTAGACGACATGGCAAAGCGAGGGATAAAAAAAGTCAATCCTGTTTCAAAGGGTCCTAGAACTTACATAAAACTGTCCCTGCTTCGAAAACAATTCTCAAATAAAATCCGTAGTCGCGTCGATTTAAAAATCTTGATAAAAAAGAATTGTTGAAGAAGATGTGTTTTACTGGTATGAGGTAGTTTTATAACTGTACAATCTATGATAGTACCATACAGCGATCAATAGAGGCTTCCGAGTGGTTTCCTGAATTTTGCATACGCGTCGCGATACCATGCTGCACAGGACAGTCGGTAATGTAATGCGAAGTCGTTGCACGCGTGACTATTTTCCGGAAAATCAGCTCGCAAATCTTGCGGTCCACCTGCGTCCAAATGTATTCGAATCCGGTGGCTGTATGCCAATCGCTACCGAGGATATAAAAATGATTGGTACTCGCATATTTCCTATGCTTCTTCATACAAGCACGCTGTCCATAGTCGCTAGGATAATTCCTCAAATGTGACATTCGTTTTTTAATGAATCTTCGCCAGATTGTAGAAATGAATACCAGAAAAAGTGTCGTGACAGGTCTGTAACAAATACGGCATCATAATTCTCAGAAATGCTGGAGTTCGTTCCCGGCGTCGATAGGTCGCTGGAATATTACGGAAACGGAAGAGCGTTTTACAGGAGTTCGCGATTACAGCACCTCCAGCGGAACGCAATATATCTTCAATTCTACTAATACGTCTGACCTAACAAGTTTCTTACCCAAGAAAACTACTTGCCCAGTCTTCCTCTCGCCCTGCTCGCCATCCTTTCTCACCCCTATCGACATCGTCACGCATGTCCTTCAACTTTCCTAGCAGTGGCTTTCAGCACAGACTGGCTTTGCTGCAAACGTAACTCAAAATATGTATTGTCAAGAGCGAGAAAAGGGAAATGAAGAAAATGAGAAAGGATAGAAAGTAATAACGACGCTAAAAAGAATTTGATTTGAATTTTTTCTGACAAAATGTTTCACTTGCAATCAGACGCAAGCTTCGGATGCAACATAATAAAGTAGGCGGCTCACGGAGACAAAACGGACAGGAAGAGACGGAAACGAGGGTAAAAATCGTTAGGCAGTCCGCACGGAAGAGGAATGGCAACCACTGATTCCGCTATGCGAAGCGGAGCAGGGACCTTGACGACCGGCCAGCAGATTTTAATATTTGCAGCCATATCTCAGCGGGGCGAACTTTTGCCCGGCAAAACGGCGAGCTGGCTCTCACTTAAAATCACTTTATACGAATCGCGGCCACTTTTTCGCCCGTCGTTTCGTATCCCCGAACCTTTCCCCCGCCTACCTACCCGCCTTTTGCCCTCCGCCCTCCGCCCTCAGCCTTTCTCATCCCTCTCGTCGGCCCATAACCCATATCCCATGGAAAACTCGCGAAAATCCATTTCGTCCGCTTTCTCGCTCTCCCGCTCTCTCGCTTTTCTCGTCGACGACTTCTGGAAAACGCCCGCATTATTCTTACCGACCCTCGCCTGCCTTTGCATTATCCGGACAATGTATGGGGTAGGATAACGTTCCTCTGAAGATATGTGTGTTGTGTCACGCCGTCATCCCCTCCTTAGCAAGGGGAGAATAGAGGAGAGACTGAAAGAGCTTTGATTTTTCGAAATTGAAAAATTCGAATAGATTACAATATGGTCGCCAGCTATCGTCTGATCAGCAGAAATTCTTCGCTGTTTCTGCCGAGCCGCTATCTCTGTTTTCGAAGAACAGAGTTAGACGGCAATGAGAAAAAGAAGATTCCGTGGTGGTGATTTATGGAGGCGCGCGTCGACTCGAAGGTAACGCGAACTCGTTTTTCTCACGATCCCGGATATCCCGAACAGATAAAGAGCTCGAGGCTCCGGCACGCGGACTCGATTAACCAGCCACCAAAGAATCCAACGAGGGACAGCCATTTCGTGGCCAAGAATTAGACCACTTAGCCTCGAAGCGGGTTAAACTCATAGCTCAACGAAGTTAGGCTAACTTTTAAATGAACGCACGCCATCGTAATTAGAATGACGATCGATCGACAGTCCAACGACAGCAAAAAAATTATCGTGAATCGCGGGACACGGTTAGGAGGACGAAAAGAAGCGTAAGGTCGTGAGGAAAGCGATAAATTAAAACTATTAACTAGTACAGAATTTTGAACTCGGTGTTATGTTCCCTATGCTTTTAAACTTAAAAGAGGTCCAGAACTCCAGCACATTCACAAATCGTTTTCGAAAGTATACCTATAGAGCACATTAATTATTTTTGTGTCGACGTTGCCATTCTTTCCTGACAACGTGAACGTAGACCACGTCAGAATATTAACCTTAGCAGAAGATAAAAGCAATCGTATTTTAGGATTCTTTCAGGCTGGTTCGTTGCATCCCTTAATGACTAAATTCACCACGATAGTCGAAGATTAATCGACCACCGATATACCACGCTACGATCATAATTCAACTATCTATCGCCAATAAGAACGCAGAAGGAAATGTGCGATTCCATTTTGCCTTCGCTATAGAATTAATGTAGAAAAAAGCAAAAGGGTTGTAGAAGAAAAGGAAAGAAGGAAGGAAAGAGCTAAGGGAAAATTAACGAGGATCTGTAGCATTAGCTTCGTTTCCGTGTGCCTTGCAATATCCGGCCCAGCCGTAATTAAAATGTCCGTAGATTTGACTTATTGGCTCCGGTTAAGAGGGAAGGGTCGCCCGACAGAAATGTAATATACGAATCGACGGCAGTCTGGGAGAGACATGACGAAATTCCGGACGAAGTCTCTCCTTTCAGAGAATTCCGGCCAATCAACGTTAAGACCGCATCCGAAAGACGCGCAAGGCGTAGCCACAGAAAGATGAAAGCCAACGAGATTCTCTTGTTCCTCGTCATCGAGAATTCCTAGCCATCCTGCTTCCTATATCTTGTCAAACAAGAAAGCCTTTTGTCTGTTAACCTCCCTCGTCTTACGACCTACTACCCGACGACCCACCACCTTATCTTCCTTCAACTCTTCTCTCTCTCATTTTGCCTCGGCACAGCCAACCACATTTTTTCCTGTTCTTGAGATAAATTGACGCAAAAGCAACGATTAAACATATCGAGGATGAATGTACCTCGAGCACCATGAATATGTACCTGCCAACGCTAAAGAATGTTGCGAACGAGACTCCTGATCGTGAGTCGTCCTTGGAAAAACTACTGGCCGTAAAAATTTAACAAGCAACCTCCGGGTTGAATACCCAGTAATAGAACAGTCATTGCCGGAGGAAGAGGTCGAAGAAGAGAAGAAAGGAGACGATCGAGCAGAAAGTACTGACGAGACGTGTCCTCGAGTCAGACAAAAACCAGTCGTCGATGACGAGAAAATGAATTTGTATCCTGACGAGCTTGTAGCTGTCATTATTAAGTTTATTTATCGAATGATTGTTCTCGACAACGAATCATTGAATACAACATTACCGGAGGTGTACTCTAGTGAAAGCTTTGGGATAATGATAATAACGCGAGATCGACGAGCAACTCATAGTGATGTAGCAACTTTCCATGTCTAAACATCGGTGCAAAATAGTCGCACATTCGACAAGCATCGCGCTGCTCTTCGACTCGCTGGGGCTTTTGCTTCGCGAGACTTATTCAATTTATCTAAGGAACCAACGAGAACGCGGAAGAAGGAAAGAGAAGAAGCTTGGTAAAGACATGTTTCCCTTTTTCTTCAGACACCTCGAATCTGCAGAAAGATATCGAAGAAACGGTATGGTAGTGCAATTTGGGAATAACTAGAAGTGATAAGTGGATCTGTACGATATAAATGTGTAAGTACCTCTATTAGATCGCGCGAACATGAAATCTGTTACAACGATGAGAGACGAAGAGTCGCGGATGTATGCGCGTGGTTAACGGAGAGAAATGCGATTAACGCGACGGAAAGTCGTTCGAAACGATCGTTCCAATTCAACGGTTTCTGCTCCATACGGGTTCCCAAGCGATAGCGTGCAAGCTCGCGCTGGCACGCGGCGATATAACGCTAAACTCGGCTACGAGCCGTTATAATATATTAGCACGCTCGATTCCTCTCGCATTACCATACGTTTCACGGTGCATTCGCGTGATGGAAGTCTTCGCGTCAATTGCCAGCCCCTATTGAGAGAAATACCGCGGCGTGGCGCGGCGCGGAGCGGCGCCCGTTGATGGTAGAAGCTACTATTAAGTCAGACAACTGGGGAGCGTGTTAAATTTCAAGGGAATGGTTCCCCAATAGTAATAGCCGAGTGGTGTCAGACGAGCAGAAACATTATCGTAAGTGGTGAGAGACTCGGCATGGTCGGACAGCCCAGCTTTAAGACCCGTCGGAGTAGAAATTGGAGTAGACTCTATCTCTCTTTCCCTCTCCCACCCCATCTGTCTCTCTTTCAACCTCTCGCCTCACTCTCTCGGCCGGTGCCTCATCGACACGCAGACCTCTCTCGCAGAGTATCGCTTCATTGATCTTCGGCTTTGATCAGGCCCGTAAACGGCTTGCCTTCCGACGGGGTCTTTAAATATTTAAGAATCTATCTGGATTAAATGGACGCGCCTCGTATCCACCACGCTCCAATTAACCTTCCGCTATAATGCCTTTTTTCTACTCGGCCTCCCTCGAAAACGTCACCCCTCTTTCTTCGTTCCTCGCGACGCCGCGCCGGCAGCATCTCCTACAGGCAGAATAACGAGAACATACTTCGAAACGACCGAGACTTCGTTCGCGTTAAGAAATCGACGCAATGGGGCCAGAATTGAAGTTGAGGAAGCTTCGAATTGTTGTACGCGAATGACCCACTGACCTGGTCGAGAATCAAGCAGATTGCTAGCGGTTATCGAGATTCTGGCTTGTTCCCCGCAGGCGAGATCTCTCGTCGAGATGGCATTCGCAAACGAAATTACATGTCACGAAAAAATTCGCTTATTATTCCGCTCTCGGCTTCTCCGAGAACGATATTGCCACATTTTTGCACAAGATTATTTATCTTACTCTTTTCCTTCCTTGCTTGCTTCGTTTCGACCGTTTCAAGCTCCTGCCTTCTCTTCTGACCAGATCTTATATACGTGCAACGCGACTTCGTTCGTGTCGTGTTTTCAACCTTTCGAAGACCTTCGAATCAGCCTTGCCACTTTTTCCGACTAATCGCGATCTCTTGATACCGATATTCGGTTATAAATTAACGTAGGTATACCGTATTTGAACTTTTCAAATTTACTCGAATTATTCTTTTCATTATCTATCGATGCGATGAGAGCGGTTTGCAATTTATTGAATTCACTTCCGCACATAATAATTGACGTTCGCGAGGTAAACAATTCTTTATTTGCATTTTTATTGTTCCTTCGCGGATCAGAAAACGGCGCCAACGAATGGACGAATGCACCGTTAAATAAACGCTTTAATAAATTCCCTGCCGGTGGCGAATATCCGTGGTCGCGCTCTCGTATCGACGCTCGCGACGAAACATTTTTCCAGCCACCGCTTTCTCAGTCGCAATGCAGTTACCGAAGGTGTCGATCTACTGTTAGTGGACGAGTCAACTGTTCCTTGCCATCCCTTTCTTGTTCTCGCTGGGACAGTTCATGCTCCAACGGGGAATGGGCAGCTGCGTTTCAGACGTGCGGGAACAACAAGACCAGAGTATCATTGTCCGCGACACGACGCGTTGTGTGTTGCTTAAGGCGTCGTTCCTCGGCTCGTGAGGAAATAAATTGATCTTCGAACAATTACCACTCTCGTAATACGGATGAGGATTTCTGATCCTCCTGCACTTGTCCCTTCCTTATTTCGACTTCTTCTTTCGTTTGCTTCTTTATAGTTTTTCATCCTTTTCTCTAATCACGACAATCTTGGATTATCCTGTCGTGGGAGAATCTCCAGAAACAGACACCTCCACTTGAAAAACATCTTGAGTTGCAAAAGAAGCTTATTTCTAAGATACTGAGGTAACTTTATCTTTATGCAATGATACTTCCTTTTAATTTCATGTACATTTAGTATACAATTTACTATAAATTTGACATTCCTCAAGTTAATAATTATTTTCGTTGAAATGTTTCCCACTTGAATAAATAAAATTTCGCTCGAGCGTATCCGCGTAATGCCAGCAGCAAACGTCGACGTTGAGATTTCCCAAAAATTTCATTTTGCCAAGAAACTTGAAATTCCTGCACTTTTCAACGAATTTTTGCCTGGCGTTTGACACTTGCATAAACGAATAAACGAGTGAGTAAGAACTACCCGACATCAATTTTACTGGATTACGTCGATTAGATGGCGCTCTGTCGCGTCGTGCTTACGTTAAGAATTCATCATTCGTAGCTACTGCTGAAGTCTTCGAAAACTTCTCCTTAAAGTATCGTTACCCGCGTGTACGAAGCCCCTTGTGTCACGACGTGACGCGACGCGACACGACACGACACGACACGTAGCACCTTGGATTCCAATAAGAATGTCAAATTTCATTTTCAAATTCGTCCCCAAGAACGTCACCTCATCGTTCATGTTCCCTGTCAGCTTCGGGCTCGTCGTTCTCATGGACTAAATCCTCTTTCTTCTCCCTTTCCTTCTACCGACGATTCTACGAACCAAGTCGACACCGAGAACATAGTTTTCCATGAAAACTCGACCTAGAATTCCCCATTGCGACGCAACGTCAGTCGCATAACGTAGTGTTTCGAATTTCTCGAGATAAAACCGATAAAAATAACGAGAAAGATTATACCGAAAAAGAGAGAAAAGGATACTACGACATTTCTGGAGTAAAACTCGAAACGACGATTTCCTCTGGGATATTTCTTTCGTTGCTCGCAGCCTGCCTGACTCTTTAGGTGTTGCAAACATTGTCGACGAACACTTCCTTCTCTGTCATCAGTCAGAGAAGTCGTGACTCGAGTCAAACGGGGAAAGGTATAACGACGTCAATTGAGAAAAGGGGACACGGAGGTCGAAGGAAACAAGGTGCATGAAATGTCCAACAGCGACGCGGGTAACTCGGCTGGTGAACGGTTTGTCAGGAGGTCGTGAATTAATTCGCGCCACCGCCTATTCCACCCCCCGCCTTCCCTTCCGGAAAGTTAAATTCACGACTCGCACGGGCTACACGAGTTTCCACTATCGTTCTAAAATTCAAACGAGTCGCTGGTGTACGGCCGTACCACTCGATCGTTGAGATCGCGGCGCGATTTTAAAACACTCGACCGTTCTGCAACACCTGCCCCTCCTGTTTCGTTGCATCGGCTGTGCAAAGAGAAATTCGCGGAGAACACTCGCGTTGGAAGAAATCTTCTGTAACTGCGAAGCACATCGAGCTCACGTGTAGATGCGTATGTATGTACCTGTGTAGCTACTCTAAAAAAGTATTTGAATGATAGGAAGTCTAATACGTGGGAAAGATTCATTTTTCACGTGCACAAAGCAATCCAGCGGTGGTCCGGGTATTATATTTACCCGATTCATTCAGTGAGTATCGTTCACGGAAATGAGCGAGTCGATGTTTGGGTAATTAGCCGAGTTAAAGGAAATTTCCATAACAATGTAAGAATTATGACGTTAAATCGAGCGGCTATAATTCTCATAGATCGCCGGACATTGGTGCACGAGAATACCACGGTAACGAACAGTTGCTGAATTATTATAACTGTCGAATGGAGGGAACGAATCTATTTAACCGGTAATCCCTCACATCCGCAGGCCCGTGACTTGTATCAAAACAAATCGAACGCGCATTGTAACGTGTCATCGCGATACATATTCTGTTCCATGAGATGCTCCACTCTCTCTCTCTAGCTCCACGCAATATTATATCGTAATGTATTCGGCAATAATTCCTGCGGTAACGCGCGGGGATACCTTTAATTATTGCGTTTCGGTGATGCCTTGCACGTTGGAAATGCTCCTGATAATTTTCATCATGGTTTTTCCCATATCATTTTATTCGCGCTTCCCAATCTCTTTCGATAAAATGTACTCCTATTAATTAAATTACTTCAGCCAAATTTTACGCGTTACACTGTCGACGAAAATCTCTTTCCACTTTAAATTGAAAAGGAAAAATATAGGTGGATGAGTAGATACCTATGTTTATCGATTTGGTATTTCGGCTTTTCTTTCCTGGGGTGTCACTACTAACTTCAATAATATTTCAATCAATGGGATGATATTGCGATGTTAAATGAATTGCGCTAGTGGCGCTTCTGCACGAAAGAGTAGCAATGTTTCGAGATAGCTTTCAAGCTCATCGATGATTGTTTTCGGCAATATGTTCTGCATGCCCCGGTATAATGTTTTCAACATTTAAAGCCGAATAATATCGGAGGGGATAGGAAACTGTACGCGACAAAATTGCTCGAAAGCCTACAAAAGGAAGGGAGATAGACGGAGAGAGAGGAAGAGAGAATTGAATAGCCATCACTGGTAGCGGCAGATCCACGCAGAGGGTGGTGAACGCAGATATATGCGCGGCTATGCTACACAGAGGCGCCTATTTTCCAGCCAGCCCTGAAATTATCGGCGCGGTCTGAGCGAGGTCCATTGATTACCACTGGTAATTGCCATTACAAGCCCCCATCTACCAGCCCCTCTTCACTCTCCTCAGCAGCTCTCGTTCCAGCCCGATCTGCTCCAC
Source organism: Calliopsis andreniformis (assembly GCF_051401765.1). Lineage (NCBI taxonomy): Eukaryota > Metazoa > Arthropoda > Insecta > Hymenoptera > Andrenidae > Calliopsis > Calliopsis andreniformis. The sequence continues at coordinate 1,146,512 of NC_135066.1, forward strand.
CGTGCGCTCCCGCGAGAACCTAGATATACCCTCTGTGGTGGTATTGAAAATCAACTGTTTTATCGAGACCGCGAAAAGGCAGCCAGCCTGGCGCTGATTGAACGCTTCCGATTATATTTACGTCGCTGCGACCGCTTCGACAGATGTTGCTAACAATTATTTTTTCAGATAAGCGAACTCTATCACTAACGAAATCAAAATTCGTCATCTTTGCAATAGTATTTAACAAAAAAAAGGTTCCTCGCTTATCATCGTGGATCGCTGTGCAATGATAACATACGCTAGAATATACGTGAATGTTTTACAACGTGCTGAATTCAAAGCACTGACCCGTGATATTTAACTGCAATCGATGCGTTATCGATAGAACGTTGCTTGAAAAGTTTAATCCAATAAATAAATGCATTCACGGCGGTGTATTAATAGTCTGAATCCTATCGAGAAATTTCGAGATTATAAACGTGTTTATTTTGAATGGGTCGAAATTCAAAAATTTTCTCTGAATAAATAGAATCTTGATGACATTGAGTAAATGGAAGGTTTTAAAGAAATTCGATAGTTTTCGATTAAAACGGAAAAAAAGGAAACAGAGGATATATTGATCGGAAGATTGCGAGAGAAGCAGCCAGATATCTCGATGACCACCCGAGGGAAAAAATCAGGATCGTAGGATTGATTGGCGGGCTACCATTCGTTGCCGAAAAGTGCGACGCGACGCTCCGTTTTAGTCGATACCGACGATTATGGATTAAAAACCGGTCATAAATCTTCATGAATACTTTACACGCGCACTCCAGCGTGTGGGGAAAACCGGGCAGAAACGAGGATAAAATTTGATCGCGGCTGGAGGAAAGGTTTCTGCGATGGAGTTGGTCGAAATTGAATTTACCGAAACTCGGATCGTTTGATTAAGCTGCTTCGCGATTCGTTCGTCGATTTTGCTACGATTTTCGAGCGATTGGAAGCAGCCCGGGCCGTGTCGTTAACCCCGTGATAGTAACGCGGCTCGGATGTAAAGCTAGATCCATTTATATCGAATTTTCGACAGGAGAAAAAAAACTGACCGAATGCTCGGGGCGGCGCGGCGTCACGAATTGCGAAAAGCCAGCCCGGCTGATCGAATCCGAGTAGGTCGGTCGGTTCCACTCGCCTGACGATTCGCAGGATGCAATTTCCGATGAGTCAAAGGTATCTATCCATAGCAAAACATTTTTTTCAAGAGATCACTAGAATATACACTGAATGACCAAATCATTATGGATACCTCGAAATTATTTCAATTCCTTAAAGATTTACGCAACTATCACATGATCAAACCTTGCATTCTCTGTCCTCGAAGTACTCCACACATTTTCAGACACTAATACCCGACGCTCAACATTAACACCCATGCAAAAGTAAATAAAAGTGAGTAGGATTCCCTGATGGTACAAGCATGTTGATGAAATCGTGGATCACACCGGCAACTTCTACCTGTCACATAAAGAATTACCTAGAGACCCTGTTAATGACGATCAGGTTGTAAAACGTGAGGACCACGTTTTCAAAAACGAAAAGTATTTTTAAGGTGTACTTCAACTAATTATGAGACTTCGGTTTCCTATTAATACACTTTTTTATCTTGACACAATATTCCATCTTTAACTTCCATCGGGTAACGTACGAATCCGTTGTTTTACTACTAAATTATCTTGAATAAATCACAGTCACGCATCTCATTTGAAATGAATAGTACTTTTTCAATAAAAATTTATAGCCTACAGAGCAGCAGGAACGAACGAGGACGCAAGAAGCTTAAGCGAATATATCTCGAACATTCAAGCGGCAAGGACCGTAACGTTATTTCGGATTTGACGGAGTTTACGACGAGGCTTGATCGCTTCGCGCAGTTTTTCTGTCGCGACATCATAGAACGGAATGACCGTTTCTATATCCGCTTAAAGCAATTTTTTGAGTGGCCCGTGATGCTAGGATCGCTAGCGAAAATGGCACGACTGTCCCCTGAAATCCGTGGGGATCGTTTTGCGGCTAGTTCGACGCTTTTTTTATTTCTTTTTTTTATTTTCTCTCGAATGTATAGTTACGCGATGTCCAAAGTAAAACGAATCAAACGACGATATATTTTTCGGTGGGCGTAACGTGGACGAGCCTGATCTTGTCTGATCGATAGCGGTAGAAAAATATGTGCATTAAGTTAATCTTAATGTATTTCTGAGGCAACGCGTCTTAAAATGACGAAAAATGGGGAACCGATTCCATGCACAGCAGAGTATGAACTTTTTCGAGCGGGCGACGCATCGGCTAAATAGAGTGATAGCGAAAAAGAGAGTCGCTGGAAGGGGAATAACTGTAGGTATGCTCTGCCGTAACCTCTCTGATAAAGCATCGAATACGTTGGACGTATGCAGGTTACTTGCAAAATAACGAAAAAAAAAACAGAGAAATATCCAGGTTGGCTTATCCGAACCCGGTCCGGAAACGAATATTCCAGAAAAAAATATCACCGTGCTTAATCCGCAAACGATCATACCTACATGTTCGTCGATACTGTACACACTGGACATAGTTATACCAAATTTGTTCGAAAAACACAACCAAAAGTATCTACCGATGTCTTTTCGACTTTCGACAAGCAAAAAAGAGTGTATCAAAAATCATGGCGAAAGCTTGAATCGTACGGAAAAGTGTCGTCGGCGCTTTCGAAATATTTTGATCGACAAGGTAACAACCGAACCAGACACTTCTCGCGAAATCCAATTGGTTTTAAAGCGACACTATGTCACAGGCTAGTGGATTCACTCGTTCTGACTGGGATTTTCTTCTTTGTCACAGTGCCGCCCGAACAACCGACTATATTGGATCAATGGGGCAGAATTGTGAACGGGACTGCAGGACCGTACGAAGAGGGCGATACACCATCCCTTACATGTCGCGTAACTGGTGGTAAGTTATTTCTACTATTCGCCCGTACTTTGCGCAGTAGTTCATAGCAACTTTTTCTTCTGAAAATCCATTTTTTCAAGCCATAGCGGTTACCTAAATATAAGCCGCATACAAGTTCCGAGTTGTCCACGAGACCAAAGTTTCTAACCGTGGAAACGACTAAAACCGAGGAAAGGACTCTTAGGTCCCGTCAAAGCCGGGGATACGTGGAATTCGGTAAACGGCTGTAACTTTTCGAGTCAAGCAACTTTTTAACGGCATCTCGAATTTTAGCGCGGTAAACACGAGCTCCTCGGGAATAAAACTTTTCCCTTTTTCTTCGGGTGGATTCTATCCATTCGGGGCAAAGATCACGCGCGTTCTTCTTCCCCAAGAGTCCGCTTTTTAGCTCGCCGCGAAATCGTCGACGAAAGTTTCGATCGGCGCCGCACCGCGCCGCGCCGCGCCGCGCCGCGCCGCGCCACACTGATAGAGGAAAGAGGATCGCGAAGGCAGGAGAGGAGAGTGAGGGAGATGGAAGGAGATGGAGTAGAAGAGTGGAAGGGATAACGGAGTCGGTGGTGTCGCCAGTTATTAGATCAGACAACTTTTTATCGACGAACGGAGCTAAGTGAAAAGTTCTACGTTCGGTCGGACGCGGAGGGAAGGGGGGCAGTAGAGCGTAAGGGCAGGGCAGTAGCGAAGCACGGGAATGGCTGAAGATCAAGCGTTCCCCGAATGGAACGGGAGAAGAAGCACCAAACTACCGAGGTTCCGGTGTTTACTTTGGCAACTGGATCTAAATTTCTGTTTATAACTGCGGCAACTTCTTCGTCCGCCTTAAAAGATTATTTCCTCTCCCTTGGCCCTGTACCCACCGCTTCCTCTTACCCCACCGAGCTTCTTTGCGGACGAGGAGACGTCCCCCTCTGTACTCGGGTCCGATTAACTGCGGCTGCATCCTTTGACGTGGTATAGCTACTTTTGCAACATTTTGCTGCCTCTTGAAAAACGATCTCTGTGAAAAATAGACGGAAAATTACAGAAAATTACAGAAGATTTTTCGTACGAATTTGTTTCAAAGAGTTTTAATGGGGCCATTAAGTCAAAAATCTTTTCATTTGACATTTTGTTGGAGATTCTCGATTTGAAAGGGAACGAAATTGCTAAAAAAGGATATTTAAAATCTCGCGGAAGACGGAAGATCCTTTCGAAACAATATAGGTATCATAAACTGGATAACTATGGTACAAATATAGAGAGGTGTACAAGAACGATTCAGTACTCACCGTCGTTGCCGGACCCCGATGAATACATCGAACTTCGAAACCGGGAATATTGCCGTATGCAGATTCGATGGGAATTGCATCGACACTGCGCATCGATCATACGCACTGCGGCGTATAAATTGAATATCGAGAAGATCGGCTTATCCTTAACAATACGCTGATGGTACTGCTGCAAGCGAACCCGCCTACACATCTAGAGCCTAGAATTTTCATTTAATTGTAAATCATACTTAAAGAGGGGTAGAAGTTTGTCGCGTCGCGTCGCGCCGGCCAAATATTCGCCATTTTTCCCTTTGTTCTCGAATTTTCGGTGCGCCATTGCAGCATTCAAAATTTATTTTTCGACGTACCAGTCGATCGGCAATATCGTTCGTGTCTATGCAAATGTTCCAATAAAATTTGCCAATTCTTCGCTCTTTGATTTTGCGAATCAGCTTTTGTATGTTTTCACTTTTCCGTTCTCTGTCTTTCCATTTTTCTCCCCGCAATCCTATTATATTATCCCTGTCGAAAACTTGTCAAAATTCTCTCTAGAGGTTGCATACATATTTTTAAATCTTCGTTTCATTCGTATCATAAAAGATTCGACGACCTGTATAAGTTTCAACTAAATTCCGATATTCCTGTCCTCACTGCTCTTGAGAAAAGATTTGCAATTCAATTGAAGGCTGGAGGACGAAAACGCTGACCACCAATACGAAATTATACTGGCCTACATTCTACCGATTAAATGTTAATTCACGAGTCGACTTTCGTTCGCTGTTCTGATCCAACCGATTGACGCGACACCGTAAGATCCCGAATATCATCAATCTACTCATATATGTACATGTATAGACTATTTACGTAGAGAGATAGAGAGAGATCATTTCTAACAGCATAGTATACCGTATCCAATTATTCAAACGACAAACCGGCGGATAGCGTAGAAGAGGTGAAATTTTCTCTTTTATCTTTTGAGCGTCATAAAAAATTCGCAGACAACGCGTTTTATTGCGAGCTTGTTTCAGCGATATTTATATCGGCACTTTGTTTGGACGGTCTGGAATTTGATATCGATTTTGAGAGTGTTCGCTTTCTATGAGCGATTTCCCGATCAGAATTGGGAAGAGGGAATATTCGTTGGTCGGTGCAGCGAGAAAAAATAAAAATCATTATCGAGTAGCCGAATAATTGCTAGTTTTATTCGTTTTTCACCTGCAACACCCTCTACTTCTTTATACGACGTGTCATGATTTCCACGAAGAAACAACGTAACAGTATTTGCCTTGCAACCAGCGAGATACGAACCGGACAGTCTAATCTTCATAAAGTGGATGAAAACGCCGGTTGCGACAGCAGGAAATTTGAAAACGGAAACCACGACTCTTCTCTCACCGATCCTTCTTCCCGCTTCTGGTCATGGGGTTTACTCGAAGCTCGCGCAAACCATGCAATAAAAATTGTGTGCACTCCGTATTAAATGTGCGCTTGCTTCGACGTTCGTTTTAATTCGTTGCTAGCACGAGGCCGCTGTCGGTCTAAAAAACTGAAGCGCGTTAATTACACGAGGTTTACGGTAATGCGCGAGGTTTATTCGCTTCTGAACGAATGATAAATATGTATTCCGCATTGCTTTCGACGAAGTAAGTTTTTCAGGACGAGCCTGAACTTTCTACAAAATCTTCAAAAGTAAAAAGTTCGCTCGAATATAGGTATGTACTTTACTTACTAAATGTTTGTACAGTTATTCAGTCATCTTGTTTTTAAATAGGGGTTCCTACTTTTGGGGGAATAACCTCGACTAGACATTCTTATTTGGACATCCACATCTTCCTCTCAACCGCTCTATTATACGCGATTTACAACTAAGCCTAACTCTCTTCACGGGCTTCCGCGTTATCTATAATTTATGGCAATAGCGGCGAGAAAATTTTACGACTCAGCCCACTCACGAAATTTATTGCCAATTACTTGACTTCGTGCCCGGAAAGAATCGAGGGTCCTCCTTCTAGGATGTATACGCAGGTAAAGGTGAGGCGTTCCCCTATCTCTCACCACTCCACCCCCTGGAAGGACCAACGAGAGAAATTTCTTCTCTCTCCCTGGCTTCTTGCATACAAGATATACGCGTATATCGCAGCACGAGGAATCTGGATCAGGTTTAAACTGAATTCTGCACTTAGGAATAATACAGGTCTTTACAGTCCGCGATGCAACTTTATTTTATTCCATATCTCTATATATTTGTGTCTATGGTGAAATTGCTTACTTATACGGACGCGAGTATAGGTGCATACACATAAGTATATGTGATATAAGGGATGTCGAAAGAAATGAAGATGACTTTTTCAAGTTTCCTCCTTTGTATAATCCTTGTGCTCCTAAATTTTTCAAATTAATGAGACAATGCAGCGAGCCAGTTTGCTCGAATAATTACCCAACCCCAACGGAAACTCGTGGCAACGATGCTCCTCATTTTTCCCTGCGTCATCTTTCCTCTTTCGCGTCATCAAGCGGGATGCACTTTGCCTATTTCCCTTGGGTGAACCTACGTATAATGTCACGAGATCGCAATCTGTTCGCGCCGTATTGGCCAACCGGGGAAAAATATTTATTTTTCAATCCTTCGCATGGAGCTGGAACTCACGACACCATAAAAGATATTAAAAATTATACGAGAGCAAGCCAGAAACAACGCAATGCGTCGCACATCTCTAAAGCGAATTCAATTTTCTCGTATTGGCACCGACCTACTCCGCGGTGTAAGAACTACTGGATTTTCTCCATTAAACGTATTGCAAATTTCTTCTTTGCATTCGTGATCGCGAACTTCTATTACGCTTCGTTCTTTTTCGCATATTTAACAACAAAAGAGGTTGCTGATTTAAAGCCACGAATGTAAGGAGACGGATTCCTTTTACATGGATATTGAATTAAATATTGCATATGCAATAAGTTCAGCTAATCTTGGAGGCTTCTCCGATAAACCTAAATCAAGAGATCTTGAATCAAAGCGGCGATTAAACGAATAGACTCGAGCCTCGACACTCGCCTACATAGGGGGTATAGTGACGAATAAAGGAGGAGACTCAAAGGGAGGAAATCTGGCAAGGATCTCGAGTCGTACCGGCGGGTATTTGCCTTAAGCAGAGTTCGAACCGACGGTAAACTTGTTAGACGTAGGCGAGGAACTGTGGACCGGCCTTAATCCTGCAAAATATCGTCCCGTATCTACGGATTAAAATCCGCGTTTAGTGCCCCCCTCCGCGCGGCACCGCGCCACGTAGATAGCGCCAGCGCTGTCGTCGTTTCAAGGGAGCCCGAGGTGTTCGAGTGGTGAAATTCGAATATAGTCGGACAGTTAAAGTCAACGCCAGAGGCGTACCGAAGCCATTCCCAGACCTAACCCAGACCACCTACTCCTTCTCAGTTTCCACAGCCACGCAACCCCGTTGCAACCTCGCTCTCGCCCCTAAGCACTCATGCAAACGATCTCACGATCGAACTTACGAATGAACTTGATCCCGTCGCCCTAGTCGCCCTAGTCGCCCTGACCGTGTACGCCGATCGTTGAAAAATCTTCGACTTCGATAACCTGGAGGAGCATTTAGCTAACGACGACACAGCGATTACAGAGTAACTTTTGATCCTCGTTGCACGGTGAAATTGTACATAATTCGAGAGCAAACCCTTGTAAAATGTTATTTCTCGCTCGAATGGTGGAAAAATTGCATCAGGAGAGGAAGGACGAAGCAGACGGAGGAGAATCGGAAGCAACGAGAGACGGTTAAAACGCAATCTAGATCGGCCGGCATCGTGAATAACAATGACGGGGAGCTAATCTGGCTGCGCTTCCATTGGAGATCAAGCTTGCAATTTTAAGTGTCGCAGCGATGCGATGTTGCGTCGCTGCGCGGGGCCTGATTAAATTGCGATTCCGGAACCGATACGCCATAGTGAATAACAATGAAACTGGGCTCCGTTTTCTGTCTCTCGCGACTCCTTTTCCTAGCTTCGAAGCGACAGGAAGAATTTCATCGTTCCACGCCCAATAGACGCGCCACCAGTTTTTCTCCCTTTATGATTTCTCACCCATTACCGGCGCATACCTGACTCTTATAATGCTCGTATATCATACGGCTCGTTTTATCACCATAACCGGCAGCTTTTCCCAATAAAAATATGCATCTAGCCACGGAGCTGCGTATTATTCCAGCGAGATATGTAAATCCGTGATATAATACGGAGTCTATCCACGGAACGTTCCTTCGAATGGAACTCGATACGATATACCGGATATACCCCTCCTCGAGAACCATTTATTTTCGATAAACGCTGCTTTCGCGAAGCACGTACATTGCGAGGGGCGACCGGTTAAGGGGATCGGAAGTACCCTTATTTATTAGGTTGCCGCATATGAAATGTCGTTTTTCCGCCGCTCGAATCCTATGATACTGTAACCTACTATTATACGAGGAACGGTATTTAATCATCGATTCTTCTGCTCCATATTAAACAAGGTTAAAGGCGAATTGAGGTTGAGCAAATTTTAGTCCGTTCGCAATGACAAACCGAAGTGGAGGATTTATTTTAAAAAAGCAGTTCGAAGATTCTCTATTTTCACAGCGTGTTAGAAAACGTATAAAACTTTGAAAATAGCACTTCCTCTTTCAATTTCATTAGTCTGTGAAAAGTTGTTCAACATGAGAAAGCCTCCTGGATGCACGATCTGTAATATTTACTGGGCAAAACCGTGCCTGCTGTAAATAGTCTCTCATATTTCAGACGCTTTGATCCTTCGTTCGTTCGTCTGTCGCTTTATAATTGATATTTATCGATCCACCTCGGTGAAACGAGAAACTGTAACGCGCGGTTATTGAAGCGACCAGCTGAAGTTTGCTGGTTTTTGTCTGAAGAGCACCGCATCGAAAACTCCCGGGCATCGGCTAATTTAAAAGTTCCTGGAAACTCATCTACCCTTTAGTAGCTCTGTCTCGGCTTCCGTCATATCCCCCTGTCCACTCGTGTTCCTCACTCCCTCGCCCCTTCGTGCCCTTCTTTTCCTTTGGTTCCGAGAACAGAACGGTTCGACGACTTCCTTGTCGGTCGAAACCACTTTCCGCGAGTCGTTGCCCTCTATATACGATTTCTACCCCTTCCATAGCCTTCGCGGAATCTTCTCGATTACTTTTGCGTAAATCGCTCCACGACTCTATTGTTAAGTTCGATCGAATCGTTTATTAAGCCAGTACCTTCAGAAACCATCTGATTTTAACGGTTGATTAATTTACGTTTTGCAGGCAAGCCGGAGCCAATGGTTCGGTGGCTCGTCAACGGTCAAGTCAAGGATGAAGAATACGAGAAGAATGCTGGCGACGTAATTGAGAACAGGTACCAAGAGTTTTTCTTCTCTTCCACAATCTTCGCACTATTTTTCTAGCTGTAATAATTGCCGTAAAATTGTTACTTAAAAAATGTGCCCGTAAGAAACCTGTTTTACTTGGACCTGCTTTTTCTCCGCGTCGATGACATTGTACTTATACTAGTACCAATCTTTTCCGGTAGGTTAACTTTGCAGCCCATCAATCGCGCAGACCTCGGAGCGAATTTCACTTGCCAGGCGCGAAATACGGACCTGATCGAGCCAAAGGAGTCCTCGATTTCCTTGGAACTTAACCGTAAGTAACACTTTGCGCAATTTTCGAACATTAACTTGAGAGAAACGGGTCTCAAAAAGTAAGAGAGGTAACGTCCAATCTCTTGGGAGTGGAGTCGGGTTGATCCTCGTACTATGGCGAAACGCCGCGCTGTTAAAAGAAGAATGAAATAAAGACAAGAAGTAGATACAAATTCTTATCGCGTGGCTAACAAATCAGAGGCCTCACCCCAAGCCTATCTCGTCCCGCATTAACGATAAGATCTACGAGACAGCGAAAGTGGGCCAACATCCTTTTGCTCCCTCGCCGCTGTGAATCGCCTTTAAGGGAAGATAAGGCGAGATAAGACGAGAAATATATTAAATCCAGCCTGGAGCCCCACCCGGCTCATCCATCCCGCCAGTCCTCCTCGTTGTAGAGGAAGCCGAAAGAACCATGAAACCGGGATACACCTTGGCCTTTTGCAAAATTAGAATCCTTCGTTAACGCGCGGCCGTCCCCATAACCTGGAACGATGAAACACTAATTCTGAGAGTAAACTGAAAAATTCATAGATCAATTATCTGCTGCCTCCTGATGGCCTCACCGTAACGACCGACAAGAAAGAAGTTGGATGAAGGGTGATACGCCCCCAAAGAGAGGCCCCGTTTTCTCTCTTATCGTCTTCCTCGAAAAAGAGGCAACTACCGGTTTCACGAAATCCGCGACCTGATTTTTGCTTCTTAAAGAGTTCCACTCGCTAGTTAACTGTTACACGTAGACAGAGTCTTAAAAGTGTCTGCCCGTCGTTCTCTTCTTTTCTTCATTTGCTGGTCCACGAAGTTTAAAAAATTCGTGCACGGAGAAAAAGGAAAACTTAGTTGGATCGACGCACGTGATTGATCGGCGCTGAATTATCAGTGCTTCCGAAAGTCACGAAATTTTTGTCGAAGCGAACAACGAAATTGAAGAGTCGTCATTGGTGAACGAGAATACCCATCATAACGGTGAACGAACAAAAAAATTGTGCGCTTCGGGCACAGAGATAACGAAACGGGCAGCGAAACGAAGCAAGAGGCTGCGAGGGAATGAGAGGGTGAGAGGGTGAGCGAAGAGAGCCAGGAGAGATTGATCGATGCTCGCTCTTTGATTTTCGCGACCTGGACCAAGTGACCATGCCATCCGGCGTGTATTCATCTCATGGCTGGCGGAACAAAAAACGAAAGAGAAATTAAAAAAGCCGCGAACGGTGACGAGAAGCGAGCTGTTGCTGTACTAGTGCTCGAGGGATCGACGAAATCTCGGATAATCGAAAAGGTCGGGGCGGCGCGACGCCGCGCGACGCCGCGCGGCGATTCCGAAAATACGGAAAATCAAATATTTGCAGGCACGTGATAGCGCGCACTGTGCCTGTTGTTCGTTCGCTGAAAAATTTGTAATGCAACGCATCCGGCGGAATGCCTGCGCGCTCGTTAACATAAAATCGAACAGTCAGTCTTTTTCGTTGGTATTCCACGATCGCAACGAGGCCGTGCTGGACAAACGAACCGAAACGAGACGTACCGGAAGGAACGAACGAGAAAAATACCGAGACTGATTATCGCGGGCGGTGAACAGAAACGGAACGGCTGTGTACACGAGCACGAACGTATCCTCGTAGTTTTCATATTTCACGCACGAACGGATCGTATCTGGCTGATATTGGCCAATTGGAAACGCGGATTTATCGTCCGTCAAAGCGATCGTCGCCTGCCCGTTGTACACCATCGAACAGTATCGTTCCGCGCGTTTACACACGCGCGGAAAAATCAATGTTTACCCCGCGAGTAATGATCGTTATCGGAGAGAAACTTAAAAAGAATTCGCCGAATAATTCGTAAACGGATTACTCTTTGTTCTCCGCTCCAGCCTTTTATATTTCTCGTTGGTTTTTCCATTGAAAAACGGAACACCGTAACAGGGAGCAAGTGGTGAAGGGTTTGACGAACGGTTAGTTTCTATTTTTGCGTAGAAACGCGGGCAAAATATACGACTAGTTCGAAAATGACAAATGACTGACGATTGGCCGATTCGCCGATTCGCCGATTCGCCGATTCGCCGATTCGCTCGGGTTTTACAACGTTAAATCGGTCGACACGATTTGCATCGGGCTCACGTACCCTCCTACCGCTCGTTTGTCCGCCTTAATTATCGGTTCACTTTAATTATCACGCCCGATTAGCGTCGTCGGTTCGCGTGATTGCGGGACTCGGTGATTCGAAAAAAAAGGGGGTGACGTATTATGCGCCACGTTCGGTAACGACAGATCGTTCGGGCTCCCGAGTATTTCGGCATCGATCGATTAACCGGCAGTATCGTTGGCTTGCAGTGAAACCTTTGACGGTGATCGTGAGAAGGCCGGGGAAGAAAGAAGTCGGGAGCGAATCTCTGCTGGCTGGAAAACGGTACGAGGTAGAATGTGAGACCACGGGCTCGAGGCCACCAGCGGTGATCACTTGGTATAAGGGACGAAGAAGACAGCTCAAGCACACCACGGTAAGAAAAGAAAATGAAAAATAATAACCTTGTATCCAGACTCTTTATTCTGTTTGAAGAGTCTCGAGCGGCTCAGCGTATGTTCTGTCTTTGAACACCTTTTCTTATTATCTCCCTTTTTTCTCATTGGACCTTAGAGACAATTTTTCTTTGGATTTTTCTTCTGTGGAGAAATAACTAGGACGGCAAATTACGTAATTTTGCTGCTTTAATTATTTATCTTCCTCGAGAAAACAAAAAATGCAATTAGTCTTAACCAATTTCCTTCCAGAACTTGCTTAGCATTTATACCATTGGTTGTAAAGCGCTGTCGCAAGAGGAGCCACATTTGCATAAATTTTTGATGGACTTGTTTCATGGTCGTTTAGAGTGAAATTCTACTCCTCCATGCATTAGATAACACTAGGAAATCAACTAGGTATAACGAACTGAGTAACTTACCGACACCGTGTCGCTGGTCGAAAGGGTTCGCCAGTCACGGTCGATGGAACTATGTATTGTTCGAGTTAGCAAGCGTGGAATAGACCGGATAATCCATTCGCTATCGCTTTCTAATTATTAGCACGTCATCTTCGCGAAATTTGTCGTGTCCTGGGAGACGAACAAAAGGCAGGCGGCAGCATTTAATTAACAGCTAAGCTGCTTATTATAACTAAACCCGTGCTCGTTAATTAACCAGGCCCGTCGTCGAGGACTGGACCGAGGCTACAATGAAATACGGTAACGCGTCCTGACGCCGAGGTATTTCAATTTCGCTTCCTTTAAATTTAAATCAGACTGTCCATCCCGTAAATTACGTCTCGCTACAACCGCTTAATGTTCCCTCTGGCCAGCCTTCATTAGCAGCGCACGTGCGCGAAACTCGATCGACGATGGACGCGACGAATTTTCGATTCGAACGCGTGACTGCGGCTGACGCCGATGTCTCGAGTAATTCCTCCGTTTTCACGCGGATTCGTTCGTTCGTGGCAATACTCGCAGCTCGTAACTGATCTTGCCGTTTCCACGATTGAAAAACGATCGGTCGCTAACGAGCCCCATCGATTCCTGGCGACTCGAGGCGACTCGAGGCGACGCGACGCAGCAAAGAGTTTTCACCGGCAGCAGTGGCTAAATCGTGGCCGGCTCGATTTTCCAGCAGTAACTCGGGGAGAGTTACGAGAAAAGAGATCGAACTGGCTCGAAAGAGGTCTGCCGAGACTCGCTGCCGCGCCGGATCAAAAAGAAAGAAAGAAAGAAGACGCTGCCGGGGGTGGTACGGAAAAGAGAAGACGAGAGGGAGAGGTTGAAAAGGTCGAAACGCTCCGGGGAACCGATAACTATACCCCTCGGCAGCGAATCTTTCCCTTGGGAGAGGTTCTCGGCGCAGAAACAGAGAGTCAAAGCTCTCCGGGAGGACGAGAGCGAGGGACGAAGACGTCGGGCAAGTGGAACTGGTCCGAGCGGTGGGACAGAAGCGGAGAGAGAAGTGGGCTAGGAGAAGAAGGATGAAGCGAGGATTGGTACTCTTCTTGAACGGATTGGATTCGCTTGGTTCGAGTCGCATCCGATTGTGCGAGCCCGAAACGGGAGAAGGGGCTGGCTGAAGGGTACGATTGGAGGCCCAGCGTTTTCGAGCTGTGCCGATTGAATTAAGCAGCCACACCTGTCGACTCCAGATATTTTCATTGGCCCCATGCTAATTGCCAATTAAGCACCGCTCGGTTTAACTGATCCTCCGCGCTACGGCGAACGTTTCCTCGCTCTTCCTCGGTCTTCCTTTGTTCCCAGCGTTTAGGCCAAGCTGTCGGGCTAACTCAGACCACGGAGTCGCAACAATATGCAGCAAGTGTTAGTCAGTTTATACGATCAGTAGGAATACGATCGAAAGACCAAGAAGAAGACCAAGCTTCATTGGAACCGCATATTCTTTAGGAGAAATTATTCAAAATGACGACAAGTTTCTAAAGATACTAATCTTAGATATCTTAAAATCCTCTATAGTTAGAGGATTCTTGAAAATCATACTATGAATTTACCGTATTTTGAAAAGTCCGATATACGAGAGAGCCCATTGAACCACCCAATATAGATAGAATCGTCAATTCGAAGTTGTGGCATTCGACATTTCCAATAATGTAACCACGAAGAGCATTGCTATTGGCCACAAAATGAACCTGCCAAGATATATTCGGTATACGATGAAGTGCTGCGACCCCTTTGTCCTAACACTAGCTATTACCCCAATGAACTTATCATCAGCGAGGGAAGCAGATGTCAACGTCAGAATCGATAAAGCTTGACCACAGTAATCGCGGTATCGCGTTTCGATCCAAAGAATTTTTCACGAATCAATAGGAAATCGAATCGGAGAGGGTGAGAGCTTTAGCGAATATCTTGTCGAAGAACGTCAAAATGCAGACGTGGTTTCGTTCAGACGATATTAGCAGAACCGTGGATTTCACCGACGAAATGGAACAAGCCAATGCGATGAGGAGAAAGATTGTGACGGGTAGCGGCGCGTTTCGCCGCCTCTGAAAGCCGCCATAACTACGAGTTTCCATCCGCCGATGCGTTACGAAATTAGAAGCCCTTTCAGATCGAGCTGCGAAAATCGGCGTTCGGGATGATGGGAATATTCGAGGCTCACCGATAATGCACCCACATACCTACATGCCTCGAATAGAGCGTATTTTCGCAGAAATGCCGGCTAAGCTACAGCCGAGTATTTTCCATCAAGAATCGCTGCTTCTCGTCTCGAAGACGAAAACTATAAGTAGCTGCCAGATTTTCTTTGTATTGTTGAGGTTGCACCGTCAAGGATATAGTGCTTGAATTTTATTATGGAACCATAATAGCGTAACTGCTACGATTTCGTCGCATAGAAAGAAATCTGACTCGACAAAGTAGCTAAAGTTGAGTAAAGTTAACGATACAAGTAGCTGTGTGTGCTAAATATACCTTCGATTCAACCAGTTCGCTCTCACGCATTCAGGCCCTTCTTAGCATATCAATTAGCACATCAATTAGCACGTATCCCTTTTTTGCATCCACTCGTTACGCTGTAACTGTTACGCTGTATCTGTATCGGTTTAATTATGTATTCGCAAGCATTAAAAGAAGCTCCAGCTCGAGAGGAATACCACAGCTAAAATGTGTAATATACTCGTCGATAGAGGGGAAGATCGAATAGGCGCGCGAGCTGACCAGTCCCTAGTAATCTTCCGGATATCCAAGGTAATCTCCCGTTCCAGGGAGCGAGCAGATACCTACGCTCGGACCTAAATTACGACGGTAGGGCGCAAAGCTTGAGGCGCTCGCATTATCGATAATCCGGAATCACAGATGTAACTTGTGGCACACGTGTACACCGAGCTGCGCGCTACCGTTGTCTCCAGCACGTTGACGCGCGGCCCTAATTAATTTCGCGTAGTTCATTAACAAGCCCTGGCCGCAACGCTTAACGACGCTTCGTCTCTCCCTGCCCCGTCTCGCCTCGCCTTCTCGTTTCATCGTATCCGCGCACCAGCAGTCGCAATATTCTCTCTCTGCTTCCCGCTCTCTGCCAGCGGTCTCGTTCTCTCTAGGAGGGAAGACCAAGATGCCTGCTGCACAGACTGATTAACGGAGTAAACGACAGCCACCGATGGAAACACGGCCGAATTCTAATTCGAGCAAAACAACCGTCTCCGTGACGACGGAGCCGATGTGCCGGGCTCAGTAGTCGGAGCGTTCGCCGAGTCGAACTTTTGTGCGGTGAAATTAAAATTCTTTGACGAGATCCGCAGACAGAATACCTACGTGTGAAGATTCATAGATGGAACAACGCCTTTTCGCGCATGAAATATTCAGAAAACGGGCGGAATTCGAATGAATTCTAGGTCGTCTTATCTTTGATATTGCACACCATCAGGGTACTTTGGAGCGATTTAACGAGTCCATTTTCGCGTTCCCGAACAAAGACAAACAATAACGACATTAACAATCAGACTTAACCGCTCGTGGACGGAATCCTTTCGCTTAACGTTATCTGCGCATAAAAATTAAAAGCTCAGCGCATAATCGTTTCAAGTAAATTCTACTTAACTCCGTTAAGGTGCTCGACAGACTAGAGGTTACGATTCAACGGATTTTCTTCGGCGACAGAGATCGAGGGCTAAAAGGAGGTGAAAGAGGATGCGATAAGGGTGCGTCGTGGCTCGTTTTCGCGATGACGAGGGAAGTGGCGACGTGCCTCCTTAAAATTCCCGCTGGCGAGGCTTCTAAGGGTTAGATAATAAAATGTAGCCTCTAAGCGAGGCTTTGCACGGTATAGGTGGTCCCGGGAATCCTTGGAAAGAAAGGGTAGGTGGGTACCAGTCGAGGTGTCGAAATAGGGGGAGTCGAGGACAGATATTAACGTAAGCAGATCCTATGAGCGGCGGAACACGTAGACCGCTTCTATCGCATTACCATCCCGATTATCCTATAGTCATATCCAGGCTGTCTTTAGGCGCCCCGTATTACGTAGCCACGGCCAGGAAGCATTTCGTTAGCGGCGCAAAAGCGCCGAGAAAACTGCGATAGAACCACGTATAATCGTGCGGTATATTATCTTTATTTCCGGCTCGGTGCCGGCGCATCGGTGCACTTAAGACCTTATAAATATTTCTAAATGAAATTCCGCAACGACTCTGCGCATCCCCCTTTTTTTCCTTCTTTCTTTCTTTCTGCTTTTGCGGAGATCGTGCACGAGGAAACGTTCGAGCGAGGAAAATTAGACCCGCGCGCGGAAAAGTATAATTTCAGCGGTCGGATAACTCGGAATTCTTTCTCTATGCGCAAGAAGTGGAGGAAACTCGAGTCGTGCGCGCGAGAAGGCGAAAGAGGGATATATATATATATATAGAGAGAGAGAGAGAGGGGGGGGGGGAGAGAGAGAAAAGGAGAACGTGAAAGGGGGTAAAGGAAATAGTAAAGGAGCAACGGAAGAGGAAAGTTTTGATTTCGACCTCTTAGCGCTCCTTTCGCGTCGGCCAGAGTATCGGTTGACACGCTTTGAAACGAAATTCCGGGTCGAAGTAGCGGCTGCTCTTTTCCTTTTTCTCGCGAAGCGGACGGAAAAATAAATGGAAAAACGCGACGGCGGGGAATCTCGCGTCAGAAGCCGCCGCGCCGGTAAAATTCACGCTCGGCAGAATCCGGCGGCGCTCTTTCAGAAAGGATTCCAACGGCGTTAGCAGGACTCTCGGGTCCTTTCGAGTCTGGGCTAGCAGGAATGAATTTCCAGCAGATGTTGCAGCCGGGCGTTGCTTACGGTCCGCCTCTCGGCCTTAATATAACCAAAATTAACCATACCGAGTGCCGTCGAACTCGTTTTCCCGTTTTCTTCTTCTCTTTTTATCCTCTCCTCTCGGTGTGGCGCGGCGGTTCTCGTTTCTCGCCATCTTGAGCCGCGGAATTGGACCGAGGGACGCTGCTTCAAACAAAATCTATGAAACGCCACACCGTGGAATTATTATTTTCAAAAGTGACGGTCGCCCGAGCAAAAAGGATACTGTGTGAGCTAAGCAAAAGTGCAGAAGCCAAATCGTTCTACCAAAACTAACGAAACAGCAACATATTTGGCAAAAACGAAAGTAAGTCTGCCTAGATACCCTCACTAACCTTGAATGTATTTGCAGGAGGAGAGATCAGAGAATCGGACAGTGAGCCTGGTGGAGTTCGAGCCTGGGGTGGAGGATCACGGAAAATCGATCACCTGTAGGGCGGAGAATCCAAATGTGACGGGATTGTTTGTGGAAAAATCCTGGAAAATCGACGTCGTTTGTAAGTATACGATAAACATGTACCTATCTATTTCATTGCTCCTTTCGCAGTGGTCGAAGTTCCTTTATCCAGCTAACTTTTTACGAGCATGTGCGACGTTAAATGCATATTCGATGAATCCAAAACTTATTTAACGTTCAAGCCACGGATCTTAATGCATGCATACGCCTTACGCGCGAGCCTCATAAAAAAGAATAGAGTATCGATATATTCATCTTTCTTCGAGACGCATTCGTGAAATCGACCAATTTACGAGTATTTTTACGTCGAACACGTGCTTCCGTTCCTCCATCTTCTTCTTTTCGCACCCTCCCTCTGCTTCTTTTCTTTTACAACCACAATAAAATTGCCTCGGCCGGATTTCGAGCGAATTACAGTCGAAATTCAACGAGACCGATCGTTGCGCGCCTACGTGGAACCTATTTCGTGATCCGCTTGATCGTAAAAGCGAGAAAAATGTATGCGGCACATAGAGAAGGACAACTCGTAAAACGAAAGAAACCGTCGATGAAATGCGTTACTTTAGTCGATCTGTGTGCTACCGCGTTATTTTCTTTTTCGTTTTTGAACTCTACTTTGACGGTTCGACTCACCCTGCTCGTGCAACCCTCTGTATGGATTTTCTTTTACCGATACCTATTTCCACCGTGCCCGTCAAGTCGGTTAGAAAGTCGTCACAGCGAGACGTTTTTTACGTAGCGTGGCTGGCTTTTCGCATTTCACTATAGCAAATTTAGCCATTGCATAAAAACGAAACGATCGCTCGCTTCTGGTCCGCGGGATCATGCGACCATGAAAATATACGTTTTTACGAGATTATTTTTATTTGTTACACCGGACACACCTGCCACCAGGACGACGACTGCGTCGAAACTGATGGCCAGTACGGTTTATCGGACGGTAGAGAAATTTATCGCTCTTTACTGCTACATATTGCGTGACAGTAGGCGCAGGATACTTGGGAATTCAAATGGAAATTTCAATCACTATACCCAAGTGATCAAAAAATAGTTTCAGACTTAATGAGATTACTGTCTTCCCTGCAATACCACAAACGAGTTACGCGGAGGACACAAATGAAGATGAAAAACAAGAACCCAGATATGTAGCCAGTTTCCCGAGGTTTTGCAAAGTATCCGTCGCAAGAAAAGAAACATCGATGGTCTGAAAGAGTATCTCCAGGAAGTTATTAAGGAAACGTGCAAGAGTACGGGAAATGACGTCACGTCGCGTATCCAATTATATTGACCGTCTCGAAGCATCGTTGGAATTACGCATTACCTCGGCAACGCGTACTGACTTTTTCCGCTCCTCCTCTTCGTTTCCACCCATACAAAGTCTTGATTCGGGGGAAACGTGAAAGAAAACGGAAAGAAAGTAGCAAGAGCAGCAGCAGCAGCAGCAGCAGCAGCAGGCAATTTATTGCGATCCCGAACGAGGCGGAACAGGGAAAAACAAGGGGAGACACAGAGCCAGCATGCAACAAAGGATCAAGGGTCAAAAAACAGCAGGACTTTGGACGAAGAAGCAGACGCGATCGCGCTAATTAATACTATCTCTCGAAAGACCAGTACGCCGGGTCGAGGGTGGAGAGTAGAAGGACCACCGAAAACGAGGGGAAAATTTATCGTGGTGCGCGATAAAATCCTGCGAGAACGCCCGAAGAATAAACTCCGGGAAGAGGAAACAGGGTAAGAGGGTCTGGTATGATTAAACTAATGAAGACGGTAAATAGGAGATACAAGCAGCGAGGAAAATACCAGAATTATTTCAAGGATATAGCTACATCAGCCCGAGAAATCGAGATGCTAGAAAGAATTTGTACAGCTGGAGGGCAAAAACAATTGTTACGATCCTTCAACAAGAAATTTGTCTAAATTGAAGTCTCGGGGTCTTCTTTCTTTCCCTACGACCCATGGAATTTCGTAATAATTGCCTGTCCTCTTTTCTTTCTTACAGATCCTCCTATCGTGTCTTTGAACCTAGGATCCACCTTGAGTCCCGAAGACATCAAAGAAGGCGATGACGTCTACTTCGAGTGTCACATCAGAGCTAATCCACCCTGGTCGAAGTTAACGTGGATACACGATGTAAGTGCAGCCTCGTCTATTAGTTATGCGTCAGTACTTAGGGAAACTAAAATTGTCGAAAGAGAATATTCTGTGTGCGTCCTTGTAATGCACATGCTTGTAAAATATACCGGTTCGTCGAAAGTTTCGATTACATTACGCCGCGTTCGTCGATGGTATGCACAAGGAGTCGCCTGTTTCTTAACGAAGTTACATTTTGGTCCTTCGAGTACAGCCTTTCATCCCACTCGCCTAGGTATATCGCGAAGTTGTTATTAAATCTTCCGTATCTCGCGACGTACAGCATATCCTTTCCTTGCACTTACCGCATTACAATATCCAGAGTACGTACCTAATACGCCAGATTAATGAATAAAAATGTTTTGCGAACAAAAAGCAGCGGAATGTGCAAGTTTGTAAATTTGTAAAGAAAATGGCGTACAGATAATTTACGTCACAACATCCACGAAGCTTAGAGAGACTTCGATGGCAGGTTCGTCGGTGTAACGTAGCGGCGCGATCTTATCCCGCGTAATGCCTCGTATATCGAGCACTGGGTAAAACTTTAAATCCTTTATTTGCATAATATATGAGGTCGTTCGGCAGGCGCGTTCTCATGCAGCCCCGTTAGAGCAGTGAAGACTTAGCAGCAACGCGAAACAAGCGTTGAAAGCCGATCGTGATGGCCCCGTCAGATTTATGCCATGAGAGGATAAAAGATTTCTAGGATGTCTCGTCGTCGTCGTTCCACCCGTTGCGTCGTGTCGCGGTCGCGTCGTTATGGCTGAAATTACATTTATCGATTTGGATGAGAATAGTCTTTGTAATTCTTTTTCTCCCTCTCATTAAACATCGGTTATTTTCATGAAGAATGAGTTGTTCGATGAGTAATGTAATTCTCGTTATATTTTCTGTTACTGCCCTCCTCTATGAGATTGTCGACGATTGTTCCACGATGAAAAAAGCACTAGGACATTTCTGAGCGTAATTGTAAATGCGATTATCCAATGCTCTTCTCGGTCCTTTTCTTTTTCTGTCTATTCTGCGATTGCTGGTCACGAGACAAGTGTAATTTCTTGAAATCTTTGATGCTTATTGGGTACCTAACATCTTCATTATATAGTTTAGAAATACCATCCACTCTCACGCGTACTCTCTTCGTTGCTTCCACTTCCCTTTTTCTTCGTTTGTTTAATCCCGACTCGTTCCACTTCTCGTCCGCCTCGTTCTTTACGTTTAGTCGAAGGATCTTTCTTCGAATACATGTCGTAGTTCACAAGGAATGCCAGACTAACGGTAGCCTGGTAGCAGCTGCTACGGCATAAGAGATTTCCGTCGAAATTGCATCTTAAAAATATGATCCAACTTCATTCCGCGAAAGTAGTTGGCTACTTCTCCTCCACCATTCACGATTCTTCCCTTTTAAACCCTTCGTCGACTTTTCCTTTGACTCGTGTTGCGCATTCTTCTTGGTCAGCTCAAACCTCCGCGCCTCGAGATTGCGAGCATTTTCCAGAAGTCTCATTAATGGATTCCAATCTGCTGTTTCAACTCGATTTATAGAAGCGTCGTAAACATGGCTATAGATGAAACCTCGTGAATCATCACAGGAACTTTTAAAATCAAAGCGAACATGGACACTGCTCATTGATTATTTCCAGAATTGGGTAAACGTGCGAATCTTGAATGTAACTGAGTACGAAGGAGCAGCAGCTATGCTTCAGACAGTGTTAGTATGGTTAAATGAAAAGTTCAGCTGAGTGAGACATAGCACCGACTCGTTAATTCACTTCTATCGGTACTTGGAAATACAACCTACTCGCATACAAACGAATAAGTACCCTCGGAAGGGTTTCTTCGAGCAGCAGGGCCTTTTCCCTCGATTAGAAGGGCTTGCCTAGAAACTACAAGAGGTCATCGGCACGTTCTATCTGCCAATCAATCCCAAGGTAGCAATCGAACCAGGATTCCGAACAGTCGGCCTTAAAAAAACGCTTGGAGCCATTGCCGACGGCAGTAACCTCTCGAATGGCGATCGTAAAGACGGAGAAAGAGTAGTGAGTAAAAGAAGAGGTGGTGTGAATGGAAGGAAGTGGTGGAAAAGAGACAGAGACGAGATATAAGGGATTGAAGAAGAAGGACTGAAAAGAAGAAGGAAAGTAGAATAGCGACTACAATGGGGTACAGTGATTAGGCTGGCCCTACCATTTACGGGGACAATGGAGACGTTCTGTAGCTACGCGAAGTATCGACGAGCCAATCGACCGTCCAAGGGTGGCCACTGAAACATTCTCCCGACTCTTCATCTTCTTTGGCAAAGTGGATTGACCGACTAGACAACCGGAAGGAACCTATTAATGCTCTCCACCTAAGTACAGAAGGGGAGTGGCTTCTCATAATTCTGATACCGTCGTCGATACACCCACGTATAATCAGGCTGGCTTCCAAAATGATCAGTCTCATTTAGAAAACGAAAGTCTGCTCGAAGCGCAACATATCTTTGGTCTACTACTGCGAAATGAAAGTCCAGGGAGTAATAAACGCTTTAGGAGTTGCGAAGTTTAGTTATTAGGTCGGTGAAAAACATGGAGAATGGTAAGAGCGAATAATAAAGAAAGTAGAAGGAAACGGCAATAAAAATTGAAAGTGCGGGGGGGTTTCAGGAAAAGAGGAAAAGGACGGCGAGCAAAGGGACAAAGTGAAAGGGAAAATTGGACGAAAGTTTAGATTCCAAGCGGTTGCACCGTTATTTGATTTCCAAATCGACGTTATTGCTTTTGTACACCGATCAGTCGTGGGAACGAGGAGAGGGTAATGGGGTTTCTTGCAATGAATCGGCCGAGTGCATTTCCTTCCCGCGCGAAATTCAATCCGGCAAGTCCGGAACTTAATGTGGAGACCCAGCCGGGTGGGGTAGGAATCGCAGAGGGTTGCGATCCAAGCTTAAAAGGGGGTGGCGTGTCGGCGGATTCGGCGGGCCGTACATCAATCAATTTCACCGGAGTCGCAATCGAGCTAGCGCACCGGAATTCCGTTTAAAGTCACCGTCTATGAACGAGGCGAGGAGGAACGCTCCGTTTCGTCGGATTCCTATCTCGCGAGTTTTCGTTCGAAGATAAGCGAATCCGGTGAAATCGAAGCGGATATCTTGCCCTACGGTCAACCGAGTCCCTCGGCGAATCAGTTGGATTCCCTCCTTTCTCCCCGTTTCGCGCAACCAATCTCGTTTACGGAGCAGGCGTTGGATGTTTATCTTAGACCCTAGAGCTATTAGAAATTAAGTACGTGTCAATGAAACCACCCCTCGATTGAGTAAGAGTCTCGAAAGTGCAAATGGAGTAGTTCCCTACCTAATCCTTCTCCCTTGCGATATTCAAAGTACTTGCATCGATGAAACATCAAACCTAGCAATTCGTGCAACCCTTTCTCATCATTCGCAGCACTGAAATATCAAAGACACATCCTAGAAACAGCCAATTTAGATGGTCTCCTTGTAAAAGGTAGAATTTAACTGTAGCTATATTATATATGTCTGCTTAGCTGCAGACATGTATGGAAGTTGAGAGGCATCTCCGATTTTCGTTAGTTCCCTGGCTGGCTTTTTCGTTCTTCCGCATTCCAGGCTGCAATGCATCATCCCTGCTAACTGAAATCGCGTCTTGCATCAGCCCTCGTTGCCTACCTTCAACCACCTAGTTCGTCGAATCTTGAGGATCGTCTCGATTTCTTTGAACCGAGAGGGACGATGAAGATAGTATTGCGTGCCCTTTGATGCTGGAACAAAGCAAATGCATGAGATGCGATTGGTGTACACGAAGCGGAGCAGAATATTAACGTCAGCTAGTAACCAACTCCGAACTTAACGAACCTCTGGATAACTGGTTGCACGCGATTTCTCCTCGCCACACCGATGATAAATTGCTTTAAAACAAAAGAAATGGGGCGGGAGGGATGGTTCGCCAGCAGCGAAACAATTTTTCTGCTTAACCGTCACGACGATGCAGCCGATATAATCGCGATGAAAAATTTTCGGACGATTCCTGCGCGACGAGCCACGAAATCCTCCGCCACAAATCTTCTGAAGGAGTTGCCCGCACTGGATACTGGCAGAAACATTGTTTTTTCCCCTGAAGCGGAAGTGTCCCTTCCCCGGAGCCGAAAAGGAACAAACTGGGGGTTGAAAGGGGGTAAACACGCGCCGTGCATTACAGAAGTGCCGGAATTTACGAGTTCTCGTCGCGTCCACGTTAAAGCAATGGACGAACAAAACAGAAGGACAGTTAGAACTTAATGGATTGCGAAATTCTTCGTGTATATAACCTGCACGAAAACCTGATAACCGTCTTTACGTTTCTTCAATTACCTACACTACGCCGTGTTCTTACAACCACGCGGTTTTAAGCTTTAACTAACTATAGTATATTCTATGGTATAATCAGTCAACTGTTATAAGGCGAACTCTCAATTTAACTATTTCGATCCAGCAGTTGACCAAGTTTCGCGATTCATTTGCATGTACTACTACATGCATAGCGCGTCCCACAACAAGCTACACATAGTTTAACTAAGATATTTGCCTTAATAGAATTGGTGTTTATATAAGTTTCCTCCGTCGAGACGGTTTCCTAAATTCACCCACTCAAAATGGAATATCGTGTATGGTGTGGAAATGTGGAATAGAAAAGGCGAGGCAAATCTAAGCCAGCTATCTGAAAATCCTCTTTAGGGATTCCAAGAAGCATAGAGAGGATTAAAATATATTTTTCCCGGTTAGAAGACACGCGCCGTAGAGAAGATAAATTTTATGTTATCGGCGGCGCGGCACGTCTGCGACACGTCCAGGGTGTAGAAAACACCGAAGAAAAGGAAGAATTAGAAGCGAAGAAAGAAAAGGCGAGAGTCGCGTGGGTGGGCACGGGAGCTATTCGGTCACTACACAAGCTGCACACTCGGTACTCTCCAAGTTCTTTCGTCGGACACATTAGGACGTGAGCGAGGAACGATTCATAGAAATGCAGGTCGAAAGGAGCGATTCACATCCACGATAATGGAGGAAAAAGTTTAAACGCATAGTTGTTTTCATTGGTGGCCTCTCTTCTTTTCGACTAACGTTTTTTCAACATTTTCACTTCTGTGAAGAGTAACTGAATTTTCAGACAGGCATAGGCGCGCTGAGGCATTGTTTTAGAGTTTGCACAGTGCTACAAAGGAAAAAGTACCAGATTCCAATACACATATATTCAATAACAACAACAATCCTTTGGAGCGAAGCTAGAACGATAACAATGCTGCTATTCATTCAGCGTTTGATTTTACGTTGAAACTGGAATAGTTCATCTCACGAGCGTAAGCTCTGCCCGTTCACTTAGTGTAATCTCGAAAGGGAGACCGTAGACAGGGATAAATAGAAATGGAAATGAAAGAATGCCACTCTCTCGGCTATCAGAAGATGTAACAGCTGACGCAGATTATGCCTAAATGAAAAGAAAGTAAGGGAAATGCAGAACTCGTATTTCTTCAGTCAGCCTCAGAATCATCCCATCATTTTCAAGGATATTTCCTATATAATTTGCTTTCGGTTTGTAAATCTTAACTTAATCCACGTTTTGAAGTTCTAATTACTTCGAGAGTCTTGCGAAATGAGTCGGATGACGAACAGGCTGTGTTCGCCTGGAAACAGAACAAGTGTGATAAAATAATTTCTACGAGATCCTCGAGGAAAAGAGAGAAAAAAGTGGCAGGTTAAGAGAAGAGGACGAAGGGACGTAAGAAGGAAGGAAGGAAGGAAGGAAGGAAGGAAGGAAGGAAGGAAGGATGCACGGCCACGAGTTGTTGGCAATTTTTCAAGGAATCAGTGCGCCGTCTGACCGGAATGAACGCCTCCGCCTCTAGCCTCTTTTCTTCTTCGCCCTCTACAGCTGGTTTTTTCCTCTCGGTGTCTGTCGGAGAGGGTTGAAAAGAAGCTCCACGACCGAGTCGAATTCTCACCGAAGAATTCCAACGTCCAGGCTTACCAGGACGAATCTTTCCAAGATCGAAATACGAGAGGAAATTCGATGAATCTTTCGGATAGATCAACCTTTCGGGGGGGGGTGAGATTGAACGAGCTAGATATTCCGGGGTTTTGTTGTCGGTGGACGCGAACGGTTCGCCTGGTGGAATTCCTCGTAATCGAGTGTCGCCGATAGTATCATGTCCGTTCGACCGAGGAAAGAGGCTTATCGGCCAGGGAAAAACAATGCGGAACGCAAGGAACCGCATTCCCGGTACTTCCTCGCGAAATTGGAGAAGAAAAACGACGAAAGAGTGCGCCGGCGAACCCCCGATAATTTCACGAAGGGGTGGGTCTCGACTCTCGGGGATGCCGTCGCGTCGAGGTTGGAATTTATGTAGATCCGTTAAAACGAGGCGGGAATCGCGAGGCAAACAGGCCACAACGCTGGAGCCCGATATCGGGCGATCTTCGGGACGCTGCGCTGGCACTACGGCTAGTCGGGGATTCATCCATTTTCCATCCGACGCGGTTCCACGGCTAACCTTGGATGGGTGCGTGTACGGAATATCGCGGAAACGTGTACGAAAGGACGGTTAACACCTACTTTATGTAACGGCGACGTGCGAGACAATGCCGTGGTCCATTGTACCGGGAGGGTTGTATGTGCCACGTGCTACGAGTAATTCCACCCTTATTCGGGATTCCGAATATTCTCAAAATGAAGCTCTCCGGGCTTTTGGGCTCCGTTCCAACTTCCTCCTCCGTGCGGCTAGACCCGTTGCATAAAACCATGCTCGTACTTACCCGCCCTGCTCTTCCGTCAACTTCAAACGGAAACTTTTAGCGTCGATAGCTTGCGCTCGCAGCCCTCGAGCTACGGCCAATATCGATCACCCTTTTAATCGATCTTTCTAATCTCTCCCGAATTTCATTTTACGCCAACCACTCCAATCAATAGGAGAACAAGTGTACTTTATCTTTCAGTTTTATGTATCGAATTTTACTTGCATTATAGAGGCTGATGTATGACAGGGTAAAGAGATGGTTGGGAGATCTCGAAACACCCCAAAGTCATATCTGACAAGTATTCTGAAAACTTATCTTCCTACTTATGGCGAACCCAGATTCTAACCTGCAAAGCATTGCCAAACTTAAAACCAACGATACGAAAACATTCCAGTACCATAGTTTCCAACCCAGGCAACCTCCAGCGAAACTTTCAACAAACTAATTCATCCTCGAACATTTATGATCTTAATCTATGGAACAAGGTTCAAGACCACGAAGTAGCAACCGCTGGCACGTAAACGAAAAAAAAGTGACAATTATGGGTCACTCTGTGGGACTCGTGATCATTGCTTGTTATACACCCTGTACGTAAAGAGGGTTCTTAATGGAACGGCCGAGTAAAGCAAACAGGGGAGAAAAGGGCTAAATAAAGTTAGCCGTCGGCGATCCCGATTGTTTTAGCCCGGCGATGCAATTAACAGCGGGTCACCGATAGGATACGGCTAGATGTATCAGCAGCTGGAGAATGGATTTAACGGGGAACTTGGTTGATCCTCATTTACCCTGGCGAAACCCGATTAGCAGAAGGAAAATGCTTCGTGTCGCGTACCTGATCCCGGAGCCAAACGATCAAAGGACCAGCTCGCTTTCGATGAAACCGTGCAGAGAAATCGAATTAATAACGCTAAACCTATGCTTGCAATGGGATCCTTAAAGCGTTCTAATTAACGCTTGCGTGTTCATCGACTAATTATGCATACCGTTTCGACGTGTGATCAACGCATCGTTACTCGACTTTCATCGTATTTTGCCTACTATATTCCTCGATCGTTCAGTTCTGCTGACGATCCAACGCGATGCGTTCAAGTGTAGTCAATGTGTCACTCGAACAAAATTACAGAGCGAAACTGGAAGGGTTGAAATTATTTGTCAACACAATCCTGTTACAAAATGGTGTGTATTTCGATAGATATTTCGTATGCCACCTTCAGTCCAATTTTATGGTACTAATTTATACTGCGTAAAGATTAATCCCCATCATCCGATCACCACAACAACGTACTAAGGTAGGGGATGAAAAAGCTCGGCGAGAGAAGATACATATCGTCATTTCGCAACTTGGCGGCTATTTTCCGCGGCGTAAAAGTCGTAAATTGGCCAGAACATGAGCGATTCCATGAAGCTCAGAGACAAGGCGAGGAGAAGGTTTTGCCTATGTATTTCTTATAAATTTTTCTCGCCGCCTTAACGAAGTATAAAGTTTAACGACTCTTCTTGGGTCGAGTAAATCGAAGATAAAGCCTCGGTTAAGACCGAGGCTTAACCTATGCTAAGCGGGATAAAGTCGCTCGCCTGGACTCACAATCAGCTACACAGAAGACGCTGGGATCGCGTAGATTACAATGTAACTTAATTGAGTTAGCACATTCTCGATGACCGAGAAACGGGGGAACGGGGGAACGGGGGAACGGGGGAACTGAGCTGAACTGAATTAGGCTGAACTGCCTAACCTTTCGAAATTTTCTCTCTGAAACGTTGCGTTGTTGAGACGTTGCGATTGATACGCAAATGTATCTTGAAATGAATGCGTCCGTTCATCGACGCGCAATGCCTACTTAATCGAAGAAAACCATGGCGGAGAGGGAGAGCTCCGGGAGAGACAGAATGAGACTATAAAACAATCGAACAAACCCACCCCTGTGTTTAGAGGAAGAGAGGAAACCCGTAGAAAGTGGAGTCCAAAAGGAGGGAGAAGTGGGAATAAACGAGGAAAGAGAAAAAGAAATCTTGATCCGTTCTGTCGGTCCGTGCCACCTTCTCCGAGATTCAAATGGCCTCGTTTCGAATCGATTTCGAATTATCTTCGGCGAACGAATTCCGCAGCAGGGGGAAAAAGGAAGAAAAGGAGAAAGTCTGTCGGCGTAATGGGTGAAACGATTGGGAGAGGGAGAGAGAAGGATATGTGAGGAGCAGGAAAGGGAAAGAAGAAGCGGCTGGCAAAAGACAAAGAGAGAACTCGGAGGACGTTTCTCGTCCGATTAAACAGACGCGGCTGCATTTGGCAAAGTCTATGGTCCGCTGGCAAACCGTGGCCCGGCTAAAGCCAACTTGTTGGTTCCAAGGTTCCAACCACTGCCGCTTCCACTTTCTTCGCTATCGTTCTTTCGTTCCGAGGACGCAATCGAACCCCAATCTGACAGACTCGCTTGAAGATACCACTGTATGAATTTCCACCGGCAGAAACTTTGCACTCCGTGGCGCCCATGTTCTACCTGAATTTTGATTAGGACGAAAGATTTTTGGAAACTAAACGTCTGGAGGAGAAGTTGCACTGTGGAAAAGGTCTACACAGGAGGAGAGCATCGAGTTCGCAGGAAGTTTGAGACAGTTGTAATAACAAGACGCTGCGTTTGCTACGTTCTTCATTTTGTTGCGCGGAGTAAACAAGAAGGAAATAAGATATAATGAAACTCTGTCTCGCGTCTAGGCTAATTAAACGTGTACCATCGCGTAGTTTGAAAAGGAGCGTAACTGAGCAGGAGAAACAGCGCGCACACCTTTCGAGGACAGCCTGCGATATCTTGTTCCTCTTTCGTTCCGTTCTCGGTATCCCCGAGTGCGTCAGCTTTTTTCCCCGACTTCCTCGCCGCTGTCATGTTAAGTTTCCAAGAGAAAGACCTAGAATTCTTGAACCAAACGCATTCGTTTTGTCTCCTCGTTAGCGGAGACAAAAGAGGGACGAGTAACACAAAAGATAACGAAACTAGCGCTCTTTTCATCCGGTCTGATTAAACAACTAAGAGCGCCTCCGTATCATCCTTGACATTACTGGCTGATAAGCCGTCAGCCTCGTCTTTCGCTATGCTCGCGTGGCGCCTCGTCAATCCTCACAAAGGAACGGCAGAGTCAAAGGATCTGAAGGTAATAAAGAATACCCTGTTATATTATTCGACCGCCTCTGGCCAGCCATGAAACTCGTACACGCGCGAGGCGTTAACTCAAATGGAAGCGGAATCTTGTCTTTACGATTTTCCTGCCCCCGTTCTCTCCTGCCAGTATATCGCGCGACGCGACGGATAAATTTGTAATAAAGATGAAGAGAAACGTACATCTATGATCGTAAAAGTTATCGAGTCACGTTCATTCGCTGAGTCCTTTCCTACGGGCAACGTGCTCGCAATAAGAAAGAATCTATCCGTTTTACTCTCACCGGGCCTCGATTCCCTTGGTATCCCATTTAATAACTGAGTTACGGGAAGAGAACAGCGAGAAATATTGTTTACAAAAGCGTCGATGCGACGCTGGTACCGATGCTCGTACCGATGCTCGGAGCGCGAGAAGTGCAACAGTTCGTTCCGAAAGAGGTAACGCGTCCGTAGGAATAGGTAGGTACTTACCTACATACTTATCGTTAGACGGTAGGGCCATTCGTTGCGTCGAAAACTACTACTGACGGGCCAATGATAAGGCGAAAAGCATTGCGTCAGGAAGACGTCACCGTAAGACAGCCCGATGCAAGGTTATCTCTGAGTTATCGCGAAACGTAACAAGAAACGAAATCGCAATTCGAATCTCGCGCGAGACTGAGCACGAACGGGAAAGACACGGATCGAAGTCGAGGCAGGCACGTGCGAATAATCGTTGGACGAATAAAGAGATACGAGGATCTAGGGTAAATTTAAATGTTCGTCGAGTACTGGATCCACCTTCTCGAGATAAACGGAAAATGTTTGCTTTCAGAACCAAATACTGCCGCACAACACGTCGGCCAGAATAATCTGGTCGAATCAGAGCCTGGTGCTACAGAGCGTGACGAGGAGCAGCGCCGGGAAGTACGTCTGCGCAGCAACGAACGACCTGAACGAAACGCGAAGCGAGCCTCTTCATTTTCGCGTCAAGTGTGAGTACATCATCCTCGCGCGCGTCGCGAGTCGCACGTCGCGGCCAACTTTCAACGGTCATACACTTCTCTGAGCGTGCTTTATTTTAATTGAGCAGAGTTAATCGAGGATTTCTATGGTTTACGATAATAATCCTCCATTCACCTACGGCCTTTTACTTTCCCTAGACAGAAGCCTCGTACGTACTTTATAGGTACCTACTTATCTACGTATGAGCTTCTTCGTGTATTTATTTCGGAGGTAGCTCGACCAAGGATCTCGTTCGAGGCTGAATATTTCAAGCGTACTTAGTTCTAGCTACATTTTTGATATCCAATTCCCTAGGTTATACCGAGTGAACTGCGACTGCACTGCGGTCTCGAGAAGCACGAGATTCCGCCGTCTATCTTGGTATACAAATTGAATACCCCAGATTTAAAAGGTCACCGCGCGCAAAACGCTCTTTTTCTCCCCGAGATTAAAGCATTTCAAGCAGCGCGCCGCTTCATCTGCGTATCTACGATCACTTAGTTCGCCAGGGCAGGTCTCTCTTCCTGCGCTCTGCAAACGATTTTTACGATTTTTACCGATTCGACACGCAAAACACCATTTACTCGGTAGTTTCAGCCACTTAAGTCGCAGGCTGTGGTCAAATGTTAACGCGAAATCGTAAAAACCTCCGACGGGTGTGAGTGCACACTTAAGAAACACTTCCGACGTCGAATATGGATGCGCCTCGTAGCGAAAACAACCTCGCTACATGATTCTCGATATTTAACAGCGGTTTCGTGATAGCCTCGTAAAGATCGAGGAAACGAGCCAGGATAAGCGATCTTCCCCGGCTTCTCAAATCGAAGTCAACCTCGTGCTTGCATTTAGTTTTCCGGTTATTACGCCGTCGTCTCACCTCAGGAAATAACATTTGCTTTAAGCTATTCATGTTCGCTCAGAATAAGCTTTTCTTTTGATCACAAAGATTTCAATCAATTTCAATTTTGATTGCGACGCCCGAGTACGATCGCTACAAAGCAGCTACGAAGTCACGACGGATGAGGAAAAAAGTTACTTCATTACACCACTCTATATCCAGTTTCTTATATTTCTTATGTTACAGTTTGTGCAAGAAAGTTATTATAACGTGTAGAATTTAATTCGGTATTTCTGGTGTATAAAACTAGTACAACGTTGAAACGGAAAAGGAGTGCAAAGAAAACCTCGCTCGGTCGAAATTTGAATTCAAATTTTGCGGGTTATAAACTCTTGATGATTGCAAAACTCATTAACTAAAGAAATAGCTTCGAAAGTCTATCGTTCAAACTTATTCCGTTTATTAATATGTCATCAGTGATTAATGTTTTATACGTATACAGCGACTATCGCTGATTAGAAGCACTTGAGATTAAATTGCATAGGCGTGTCAACGTACGGGCTTTCTTGATGCAAATGGCAGTTGAATGCTAGTTTGGCGGCTGCATTTTTCAATAGTGCGTGTCGCGTCTGGACAGAATTGCTCGTCGCTCAGGAATACAGGTAGAAAAATAAACAGGCTCGAAAATCAATTCGATCGATAAATGCTTTTCAAATTCCCGTTTCAAAGTGAATTCTATAACGTCGACAGCAATTAAGTGGAAACCTGGAAAAAATCACAGATGCAGAGAGGGGAGGGAGACGTGTAAAATCAAAGGGAGTGACGGCTCTTAACTGGTTTCAACCTCGCTATGGCTGTGCTGTCACGGATGATAATTAAATTTCATCGAGGCTGTTTGAAAGCGTACATCACGGCATGTCGCGTTCGACGATTCTCATCGTTAATTTCGAATTACAGACTCCAGACTGCTCGAATAACGATGAATGTTTATGTATACTGCGGCGGTAATTACAGCGAAAAACACGCGTGTCGGTCGCTTTTCCTCCCTGCGTACGTAGTTTGTACAGCGCTCAATTTTTGACAAGAGTGAGCGAAAACGTGAAAAGCGATGAGCCAACGTTGCACGAGTTGCACGAGTTGCACGAGTTGCACGACTAACACGATTGCTACGAAATGCATATCCCGAACACGCCCCTCTGCGTCAACTCTGCACATCATCGCCGTGTTTCGATGAAATTTTTTCGAGGGCTCATCTATTTGCAACCTTTGCATACACTCTACCTATTTTACTCCGGTGCCCATCGTGGTCGATACATTTGCAAATTGTCTTTCGTTGTTCCCGCGGCTGAACATTGAATGGGAACAAAAGCTGCTGAACTCGATAGAACTGTACCAGTCAATGATGCTTTTGTGATCGAAACAGAACGTTAGCTATCATTCCCCATATTGCTAAGTAACTGAACGAGAAAAACAACATACAACTGTATTTTCTCATTCAAAATAGAAAATTCGATGAAAAATTAATTAATAATAAAATATGAAGTTATTGACGACTATTTCATTTCATTGCTTCTCGTAAAAAACACAATTATTCATTTGCATTCGAAGCATGACTCTATCCCTTTGTGTTCAATTGTCTCTTCAAAAAGGAATCTTGATTCTCCTTGTAACTTCGTTTTCCTTTCAATTTTCGAGACGTTCTCTGAGACCGTAGCATTAATTTCAAAGAAGCGGATACCTACTGGGATCAACCTCGTTTATCGGTAATTATTATCGCGCGAAGTGTCGATCCCATTTCATTTTGCGATAATAATTCTCACGATACTCCAAATCGATCAGGTACCTCCTTCTATTTGTCTTTCCCGTGTCACAAAGTGAAAGGAGGAACGAACGCAGCCGAGATAGTAGAGAGATAAATCAGAAAAACATATATCGCGGGAAATGTAAGACGGTAGAAACGGCAGGTGGGAAATCTTTTCATATCAGTCGTGAAACGATTTCATTCCAGCAAAAATCCCCTCGTGACAAAACTGTGAGGCTTGAAAGGAACATTTTTGAGAAGCACATCTCGATCAAACGCTTGTCGTCCACAAATTTTCCTTCGCCTTTTGCCTCTTCTGGGATCCTGTGTTAAAAAATGAAAATAGATTCATATTATATATTAGAACAATGTGAAAATAAAAAAATGCAATGATATAACGAAGCGCAAACGATTTCAGTCGCGCCAGTCTGCAAAGAGGACCGAATCATCGTTGTCGGTGCATCAAGAGGAGAGTCCCTGGACATCGCATGTAAGGTGGAGGCCGATCCACCGGCGCACAATTTCCGATGGAAATTCAACAACAGCGGGGAGACGTTGGAAGTGGCGCCGGGCAAATTCTCAATGGAGAAGTCGAACGGCGTGAGCGTGCTCAGGTACACGCCGATCACCGAACTGGATTACGGCACCCTGTCCTGCTGGGCGGACAATTTCGTTGGTACACAGGCGAGACCGTGTCTCTTCCAGCTGGTAGCCGCCGGTGAGTATTTACTAGATCTCCGTAAACGTTACGCCGGCCTCTAGTGCCCCCTTGTTCACCCTCTAGTCCTCGAGTGGCCAGGAAATCGAGTTAAAATCCCTTGGAGAAGTGCGCCAGGACGGAGCCTCTGTTCGCTACCGCACTACGACCTTTCCAACTACCCTTTCACTGCTCTGGACCTGTTAAGCGCGCAATGTTGACTAGTAGTAACACAACTTTACGCTCCGTGGTTTCCTGATTTTTATTGTGCTCGTCGGAGAATATCAAGTTTCAATCGACGGAAGCACTCGTGAAAACTGCGCGGAAGTTGCTGGATACCTACCATCGGCGTTCAAGTAGAAACTCCGCGTCTGTGGTCGGACATATCAGGGGAAGATACCGGTGAAAGGTTCGACGAGTTGTAAAGCAGTTCGTTCGAAATATGGGAAAGCTATCGTACAAGTAACACGTTCAGAGTCGACGTAACAGCACGGTATTTCATTTGCATGCGATCGAACGGAACGAACGCAAAGATTTCAAGGCGTATTCGCGGACTAAACTCTACATCGGCGATCCTGCTTTCTCCGAACTCTTTGTACAACACGAAGCGACGCGACGCGACACGACGGATCGATGGAAAAGTGCAAGCCGGATGGTGAGAGCCGACACCGAAGATCCTTGCCACGTAAATTATTCAGAAGCTGGCGCATTCTTGGCACCCTCGAGCCTGAACCAAACCGCTGGGACTATTAACGCCTCAATTATTTACCCTTTCGAGACCGAGATTGTCCAGCCTCTAAGGATCTTTCCAATTAGTTCAAAAGCGGTCGTTAATCAAGCTCGTCATGTCACTGTTAACCCATCCAACTTTCCACGATTATTTATGCCATTATTTCAGTCATTACTTATACCCTGTTTATAGACTATTTAAGTACGTCAAAGTAGAAATTGTCAAATTACGCTATTCGATGAAGTAATTAAACTACACAGCTTCCCTTTAAATTTAATAACCAATATGCGACGCTTGTTTGTTTCGTATCTAATTACCAAAATATCGGCATTCTGTTATCAAGCCCAATTAATTATCTTGCCTAGAGCGATAGCTGAAACTGTTGCTGAATTACACAAATACAGTACTATAGTCGAATTAATAAAAATACAACAAATCTCATACTACTATAGTAACTACACCCGCGAATATGCTAGTGCAAATATGTACCCATACGTTTATGCTGTATATTTAGGCACAATATCAACAAACGAATTTAATTAATAACGTGATTCAATTTCAACGTTCTGTTGCAGTTTAACTACAACACTTTTTTACTAGGAAAAACTCGGATTCATTTTTTCAGCTGTCTGCTTGTGTATGTATATCTTTTTTCGGGCAATAAAAGCGCGCAGTGAATTTTAACTTGGTATTGTTCCTCAAGCACCGACCAATTTTCCAAAGAATCGGCGGGTATTTCGAGTGTGGAATGCAGAGGGATCGAGTGGTCAAAATTCTGACAGATATTCGAGAATTATCGCTCGGCGTACAATGCGACGCGACCAATCATCGGGCAGTAAACCGACATTAATCCGCTCGCGGATTTTCATCGCGCGCGACCACATCGACGTCTTTTTTCCAGGCGCGAGTATGATCGGGGCTGACGTTGACGCGACGACCTACGGAAAACGTATTGACGTTGACAAATACATGCTATGTCAAATCAACGCACTCCTTTGTGGTCTGCGAGTTTTCATCTCGTTTATTTTTCGAGTTTGTCCCGCTTCTGACATGTCCTACAGAAATAAAGAAAATTAATGAAAGTCGAAGAATCGGAGAAATTCTGTGCACACCTGGGATCATATTCTATCTGAAAATAGTTGAAGATTTTGATAATTTGAAGAAAATTTTCTATCTGAAAGTCCTACTACACTCCTACATTTCCTCGCTAACAATCTACGCTAGTTCTACGCGAGCAAGCGTAATATTACGAGCAGAATCGAGATTCGAAGTTGTCGATTCTGTTGGACCCTGTCGTCGACATCGTAACGAAAGTTTCGAGGGCAAGTCTTTCATTCGCAGCGACCCGTAAATCGACCCTCGACGAAACGAAATTATTTTCAAATCTGTCGCTATTGGTATTGGATATTACGCCGACGAGAAGGTATTCGGCAGCTGCGTCTAGGAGGTTGCGACAGGAAAACTCTCATATCGCGAGGAAAGTTTAAACCGGTTATTCGTTGTTGGTTCAGATATTGTCCGAGCTACGGCTAGCTGAAAAATGAAATAAATGAATAGCTGAGGTGAGAATAACATTACTTCGGGCCGAAATTGATTAAATAACAGGGTCCGGCGGCAGGAAACAGCCCTGATCCGTAAAAAATTCACCGACTGCATTTCGCCTTTTCATTTTTTATACGACCATTGGAACAAGTTGAAAAGAAAGAGGTCAGTCTATCGGGGAACAGAATTTTCGATCGACGCCACCGCTGGGCAAAAATGCTCCCTTCCGGTGCTGCTTTTCTCGCCCCGCCATATCGCGTACATACATCCATACATATATTAAGCGGCGGATGAAAATAAATTGAACGACCTCGATGGAGGAAAGGGGCCAAGGGGAGGGCGTGGGTGGAGCAACAGGAAAAAGAAGCCCTCGCGAAATTCAATATATCCTTTAAAGTAACCGAAAGGTTCCGACGTCGAGCAAGGAGGTGCGGTCTGCGATTAACGCCAGCGAAATCCACGGTCGAGAGGCGAAGAGCGCGCGGTGTAAATAAATTCAGGAAAGAAAAGAAAGAGACAAAAAGAGGCAGAAGGCGGTAGGCAATAGGATGCAAAGCAAAATGAAGGCGGGCCGAAAGGTTCGCTCTTTCTATCCTCCGCGTCGACGAAACGAGCGAACAATATTCATTTTCTCCTCGACGTTCGGCACCGCGATACCTCCGTCGCTGTCTGTTTAAGGGAAAGGAAACTTTATTTTGAACAAGTGAGAACAGGAAAGAAAAAAACGAGATGGCGAAGGAGTAGAAAACGCGCGGAAAAGCAGCGCGGGAAAGCAGCGCGGAAAAGCAGCGCGTCGAATCACGACCGGTGGCGACGCGCTCGGAAAAGGAATTCTTGCAGGACGCCGGTCGGAGGTGAGACGCTGCGACGAAGATGGAAGGATGACAACTGCGCGCGAGAAAAGAGGAAAAAGAATGGTACATCTCTGTGACCGTTACTATCCCGGTACACTAAATCCTTGCCACTCGTAGACGCGCAAACATTTTTCACCAAGCGAGCTTGATTTCCAGGGAGCCGCTGCTGCGGCCCTCGCGCACTTTCAGCCAACCTGTAGAGCAGCCTTCGAGCGTACAAAGTATCTGGGAAATATTACTGGACAAAGGACGACAAACGAGGCTGCACGATAACAAAGGAGGAAACAGAGTATCGCGGACGACCAGGATTTTTCCACCGAACAAACACGTGTCGTGGAACGCGGCTTTGGAGGTTGCGCGATCTGTGATTTACCTTGTATTAACATTTTCTAGTTCAACGTTGTACGAAAGCCAACCGTTTTAAAATTGACTCCGATTTCAGGCCACAAACGCGCGGCACACACTTTTCACTCCTTTGAAACGTCCTGTTGCAGCGAAGAGAGCTTGCTCGGTCATTTACAGTCGTAACGCGCTCTAAAAACCCAGCCAAGACTGAAATCCTTTACGAAGCAATTTCACGCGTCGAGTCGTTTTAATATTCGGGGACTTCCGGAACGTCAGGTTTTTCCTGTGCGCGGTTAAAGTTCACTGTGTCGCTGGTCGATCTCCGCAACCTCTCCGGGCCAACAATGTTGTCGCCTTGTTTTAATAGTCGAAGAGAGAAAGCAGTGAAAGGGGAAACGAAACGCGGAACACGGCTACACAGGGGGTTGTAAAATTTTAACGACGCTTCCACCTCGAGTAAGCGTTCGTGCAGAATCTTGCCATTTAACTATGAGCGACGGTTCTTCTCGTTTTAGGAAAACCATTTCCGGTACGTAACTGCACGCTCGCGAACCAGACGTACACCAGCGTCGAGGTGAAATGCGTGGCTGGTTACGACGGCGGGCTTCCGCAAAAATTCGTTCTGGAGGTGTACCACGGTGATGTGGATTTCCTGACGAGCAGTCAGCCCCTCTACAACGTCTCGAACCCCGAGGAACCAAGCTTTTCCCTGGCTGGCTTGGAAGCATCGGTGGACGCTGGCGTTCACGTTGCGGTTTACGCCGTGAATGCCAAAGGTCGAAGCCAACCGGTCATCCTTAGCGAGGTCACTTACCGCGACGCCGAGAAGCGAACCGGTAAGTCTATTTACTCTGTTTCTTTAATAATATTAAGATAGACGCGTAACGAAATCATTTGGTTGGTAGAGAACACTCGGGGACTGTTTTCCTCGTCCGAATGGCTTTATCATTTATCTCCTCGAGCGAGGCAAGAAACCTACTATCTCTCAAATAGAGAAGCGTCTCGGTGTGGTATTAACGTAAGAGTTTAATCCATTTCACGGTCAGGGAAGTGTCCTCGAGTGACCATTTGATCGTGCTCTAATTGCAGTCGACTATTCATGAGGAAAGATAAAACGTTCATAACCAGAGGAGGCGAAAATAACCAAATAAAAATTCATAGTATAAGCTATTTTTGCATTAAAAATCCTCGCGTTTAAGTAATTGTTATTGACGTGACAAGGAGGTTGCCGTTTTAGGAAAATAAGTGAAACAATGAGACAGATACGGGCAGTGGGAAAAAGAAAGGGAAAGTGACAGAATGAAAAATCGTCTGTCACGCTTGAGCTTAATCGAACAAGAAACGCGTTCAAGGAGAAACGAATCGCGGTAGGTTAACCCTGATCAATATAGTGACCGGCAACGATTGTCGAGAGATTAACAAAGGCACAGGGATCGAGGCACAGGCGCTAGGTTGGCGGTGGCAGCCGTTCCTGCGGGTTCCTCGCTGCCTTTGAAACGGATGGTAGCTGTTCCCGAGTGGGTGGTGTCAACGACGGAGCTGCTAAGCAAGACGGATCGCCACCCCCGAGACAACACGTCGAGACGAATGCACCACACCCATTACGCGTCTGTGTATGTCACTCTCCTTAGATCGCGGTAGAGTCGTGCTGGGGAAAATAGCGAAGAAAATTTCCACGCGGACAACTGCTCGAGGAAAAAAAAATGGAACTTCGAGAACTTGATGGAACTAGGATGAAACGGTCCGGCATTTGCAATCGATCGAAGCGGTGAAAGCATTTGACGAAACTCGCGAAAAACCGCGGCTAGAGGAGGGGTAGGGTTAAAAGCGTAAGAGGTTCGTCATGGATGGTGTGTGCAGTGTGTCACTGGGTGACGTCGTGTGTACACGCGCGATCGTAAATATCAGCGTGGCGTGGAGTTTACAACGAGGTAAAACGGAGGGCACCAAATCAATTGTCAGTAAAGTGATTTACGGCCGTGGCGGCGTCTATCAATTTGCGAGCGGGGGATGCGAGCAAGCGTGGAGAGCGCGCGCGTACACCGGCCTCGCCTCGCCTCGCCTCGCCTCGCCTCGCGCGAGCTACCTACCGCCACGACTCCTCGTACATCAACTTCACGACGTTCAAGAACAAACGACCATTACCTACTCTCTCTGTCCTTCTATCTATCTATCTCTCGGGCCGCATTTGATTATCTTTCGATTCGCCCTTCCACCTAGCTCAGCGACGAATAGAGAAAGGTGGAGGCCAGCCAGCTAGGGTCTTGGCTACTTACCATTAAAACTCCCCTCGTTGGAACTCGACCGGTGAAACGACCAATTCCCTAATGAACGAGCCGAAAGTCGATTAGCGCGTAATTAGGACATTAGCTGGAAACTTGCGGCATTTAAATACCCTGGCTTCTCGACCTTTCGCGTTCTTCGATTCTGTCCTTTTGCCGAAGGAAGTAGGCACGTCACTAGATTTTTGTCTCTGCAGTCATGTTCGTTTTCACTTTCCCCTTGAGATGCTCATTAGTTTTTCCCGCTCGCATCGGTGGTTACGTACTAACTACGTCCGTACTTAAACGTACCTAATTCGGTCGACTTCGTCTTGAATGGGTTCAGCCTTCGACCAGGCACATCCAAACGGTACATAAACGTAGAAGGTTAGAAGGCTGTTTATTCAAAGATCTCGAACATATGACGCAGGAGAAATCTAATTTAATCCTTTGACAAACCCTCGCTCGTTCTAGGTTACGCGTGTTCGTTTTTGCCGAAGACGTTCAATTTAAACTCGTTTTCCAATGTGTTGGGAAAATTTTTTTCCCGTTCACCACGCAGAGCAACGAGCATCGAATTAAGGAAAGCAATTACAGATAATGGTCCCAACGGCACCCGCCGTCGGAGCCGTGCGGAAGTCGGAGAGGAAAGGCAACGGAGACAGAAGAAGGAAAATAAAGAGGGAAATAAGAAAGACGAAAAAGGAAAAGAGAAGCCATCCAGGAGAGATACGAATGTACAGGGTGGTCATTAAGCGGCTGCGTCCTCTCTCCCGCTCCCCCTTACTCGTGTGTTTCCTCTCTCCGTTCGTTCGTGCGCTCGTCTTTTTGGACATTAAGCCGTTTCGCGTGCGGTAATTTTCCCGGGGTCATTTTTGCCGCTCTTCTTGCTCCGTCGTTAACTTCACTTAGCTCTGTTTACCCCCCCCCCCACCCGGTCGTCATTTCTCCCTCGCTCTCTGCTTCTACGCTTCTTCTTTATCCTCGTTGCTTTCCCTACTCTCCCTCATCTCCTTCCCACTCGTCTTCTCGTCAGACGTCACCGAAAGCTCGCTCCCCCAGCTTTTTTTCGTCCAGCTGTTTTTTCTTTACAACGCTCCCCTTGTCGACTTATTTCGTCCCTGTCGTCCAAAATGAACGCCAGCTTTTCCGTCGTCGCGTCGAGTATAATTAGCGATGCTACGTTGTCGATCTTTCCCTTCTTTGCCTGTCCCTTCAATCCTCGAGAGGTCTTATCAGTGAAACGCTCGACGTACTCTTCAGGTTCTGCTGGCACGAGTGGAAACGCGTAGAGATACCGATACGAAATTACACATAATTCCTTAACTTAGAATCGTAGACGGAGACAGGTCTGTTAGAAACCGATTCATAAAAAATGTCTATCGCCTAATTTCGGAATTTCGATACCCAAAACGCAAAGGGGTCGATGTAGATCGTGGCACGTGGATGTTAAACAAGTACATCGTGTGCTGTGGTTAACGGGAACGAGGCGACAGTTCGTTTGCAGCGATTGTGCGTGCTGCTCTGCGTGTTTACGCGTGTCGTTGGCGTAATCGAAGCTCCCAATAGTCGGCGCGTGGCGCCGCGACGCCGCATCGGTGTAATTCATCGCACGTGGAATCCCGATACACCGTCGTTCCTCTTCTATTCGTGCGTTACGTCAATTGAAGTGCGATTAAATCGACGTATTACTTCGTTACAATGGGATGAAACATCGGGAGTATCGATTTCATCGGCTGATTCCGCTTCGAAATGACACCGATTGAATGTTCCACGCCACATTTTGAGGAGAATTTGCGCGATAGATGTTTAAAAATAAACGACACTTTGAATCATGTACGTAACGAAGACGGATAAATCTATTTTCCTTGTTAAGCCACTATTGACTGCAATTTTGTCGGATGAAAAATAGCACAGATTGCAGAAGACGGACGAGACTGCGCGGTCTAATTGATGAGGACAAACGTGGAAATCCAGATTTATCCTTCGTTTACCGCACACTCCGAAATGTATCCCAAAAACTGATACCTGATGTTATTGATCGATCAAGCGTCCATACAGTTTATGGAAATTGTTTAAAAGTAGAAACGAAAAGGCTGTCGTATTTCGGAGTATACTCATGTACATATGTAGATACTTGTATGGAGACATCTGTGACCTGCTATGTTTCTGTCAGCTTCACGATGCAATTTGTTTGGTACGGATTCTGAAAATTTCATAGGAACCTTCACCGAGATCCGCAGTTATTAATTTTTTACAGGAAGCGTTGCGGCACGCCGCGCCGCGCCGCGCCGCGCCGCGCCACGTCGCTCTCAAATACGCAAGCCTGCTTTAAATTTCATTAAAGCGACACGGACCGATGTCCCGTCCGCAGGGGAAACGATTATTATCGCCATACGAGTCAGCGTTAAGTCCTTAAGAAATATTCTCTACGGCGTAATATATTCCGCTGGCGGAGTTTGTATGAAGCAGGGTGGAGTTATCCAACAATTCTGCCGGCAACCATGGAAATTCCTCAAACGGTTCCTGGCTAGATCCACCGTCACCGCCATTCGTAAGAGGTAATGTTGCCGGAAGTGTTATAACAACCCATTCTCGAGTTCTAAGTCCGTCTCTAAATACTGTCTGGAATTAAGCGGAAACGACTGACCGCGATTACACGACCTACGACCAGTGCCTCTGAATGTGAATCTTTCCGCGGCACCGCGTTAATGCCGCGAAACCTTCGTAGAACGGTCTGCGCTTGAAGGTAGCCTTTTTGTATAAACAATGCCGCAAATGGGACGCTTCGCACCTGAATTTGTTCCTCTACATCGCCACGCAACCTAGTACGGCCAATGAAAGTTACCAGAATCTCCGATGTACTCTAGTGCAATGCTACTCGAGTAGAAATGGTCGAAACCGTAGGCAAAGCATATTTCGTTCGTGCAAGGAAATCCAACTCGCTGGGCGCATTGGTTGTTCAATGAAACACGCACCAATAAGAATTGTATAATATGTAGTACATATCTATTTGCCGAGAAAGGAATAACGAAGCGTTAACCTACGCTGTCGCTTACCTACTAAATTCAGTTTAATTTCAGGAAAGCAGCGCTCGTGTAGATGAAAAGAGAAATTACAGGGAAATCAATTCGCGAATCCCTTCGCCAGGATTCCTCGAGAATCCCCCGATGGTGGGGTATTGCGTCTGAGGTTGAAAGACGTCAACTGCACCGACTTCTAAATCAGACTACGGTGCGAGTCGCGAGATTTCTAGGTGCGCTCCTGACGTCTTCGAGTCGCCACGCTCGCCACGAATTCGCTCTGCTTTTGAAACGCGCGTGAAATGGGCTGCCTTGACTACCTCTCCAAATTGCGTCGCGTGGCAGAGTGCAACTGAGTGGTTGAGACGATTCGATAGATTTGCTAGAATAACTGGTGTCGCAAATGTCGAAAAAGAGGAAGCTCGAATTCGAATTCGAATAGGTATCCGATGGGAGACTCGTAAACGGGGTCGGCGAAACCAACCGGATCGCCTGCGGGTACTCGAGCTAAAGCGAAATTGAGAGATGAAATGCAAGGTTGAAGATGAGAAGCGTAAGCAACCTTGGGGTAGATAAAAGGTCTCATCAACCCTACCGGGATCCTTACCGATCTTACGGTAATTAAGTTTAGGTTACTTGGCCTTAAGCCTTTCGATCCATCCAACGATCAGCCAATCTCCTCGATAAGCGTTTATTATAGACGAAATTCTCAGAATTCGCAAGCACATCGGCCAGGGTTGCGTCCTCCCACTCCTTTGACCGCCCTCTTCGTTTC
Organism: Calliopsis andreniformis; assembly: GCF_051401765.1. NCBI lineage: Eukaryota > Metazoa > Arthropoda > Insecta > Hymenoptera > Andrenidae > Calliopsis > Calliopsis andreniformis. Next base: position 1,190,512 of record NC_135066.1, read on the forward strand.
CTTTCGTGAGCGATCCTGCTCGAGTCACGAGATTGCGGCTGTAATTGCTCCTCGATTTCACCTACATACACAAGGCTTTGTGTCGTTTCACATGACCGTATGATCCCTCGCGGGTAGGTACATACGCAGAAGGAAAGGAGAATAGGAGTAGAGAGTAATCAGTGACGAACCCTCGAAACTATTCCATCCGATAGCAATTAAGAGGATGCTAAACTACCATCCGCATTACTACTTGCACGACTCTTATCACAAGTTCAGAAAATTCTACACCTCTGGAAAGGATCTGCGTTCGAGATGAAATGCATACCGATCAAGATTCGACGATCTAGCTAGAGATACCTATTTAGGTCAAAATAAAATAGTAATCTTTATGAAAACGTAGACGTTCGAAATATGTAGGTATCTTTCAATATGTTCTCTCGAAAAAGGAAATAGATTACAGAATTGTCCTGCAACGTGTCCTTTGTAATCCATCGGGAAAGCGATCGGTCACGGAGACGAAAGGGAGTCGCCTGAGCGTTTCATTAATTGAAAACGGCTGCTGGAACGTAAGTCGTCTTAGCCGAGGGACGAACAGGTTAACATCGAACATCGGGGTTAGTCTTACGTTCGAATTAATCCAGGTGAGCCAAAGTTAGATCTAGCTCCGGCTAAGCCCGGCTTTTTGGTGACTTAGCCTCCACCACGTGACGCTGAAGCTTCGTCTTACTGGCAACCGAATACATATATCCTTGCGACGCGTACTTTCTGAATGACCTTTCCTTCCAGAAAGTTCTCCATTCCAACATTTATGGGACACCCTGTCATTTGACAACGAAGACTGGCTCTTTTATCACTCGCAAGATGTTGCTTGTCCCCAAGAGATCAACATCCCTAACAAACCTGTATCTTTATAGCTTCCTCTCGTTCCGGCCAGTATCGTCTCACGCACTAAAAAAGAAAAAGAGGAAAAGGCTTCGACGACGATTACGAAACGATTGGAATTTTTATTGTTGCGCGATTCTTCCAGAGTAGCAAAGGGGAAAGTAGTCGAAAGACATTTGGTAGATCTCGAACTGTTAGAAAGATAGGTTTTTTCGAACAGCAACGAAGAAGGAAGCGACGAGGGTCTTCGTAACCCCGCGTTAAGACCGATTAGCGATCTAAACTTCGATGAACTCCGAGTTCGGGAACCCGCTGGGATATGCGATTTCTCCCGCTGGCTCTCTTCGGGAATCCCGTTAGACCATCCTCGAGGATCGACGGTATAAAGGCCGGTTTATCTTTAGTACCCGGCCACCAGACGTTTCTTCGCGTGGAACTCGATTAAACTTCCATTGCAACTTTTACGAGACATTGTCGGGGCTTAGGAGGGTATACGATCGCAAACTGTGCCCTGCCGCGAACGAGGAAGAAACTTGTGATCTGCTAAAAACTAGTAATTGATTAAAAAATCGCTGCCGCGGACGGTCGGATCGGTGGGGGGAGTAGCGGCGTGCTTCCACGTGATTTAGGTGAACGCGCCGCGCCGCGACGCGTCCGGAAACGTGCCGCACGAAATATATCTCCCCGTTGTTCCAAGGGGAAGAGGCTCCTAGTGCAGCTTTAACGAGAAACCGTCGCCGCTCCCGAGGAATATACGATCGCGAGCAACGATGACGGCCACCCGAACTAAATCGCCGTAATTAATCGAGAATTATCGCGACAGCGTAACTACCGCCGCGTGCCAAAGGAAAACTTACCGGATACTTAAGGGAACATCTATTAATAGAGGAAATCGTACTTTCAGAATAAGCATAGTAACTAATGGTCCAGTCTGGGGATGACGCACTCATTAATATCGTCGTTATTTCATCGAAATCATTATGTCTCGTTGCCAAGGGATACCGTCCCAGACCAATAAATCTATCCATCCATCCATCTATCCAGCTCGAGGACTAAAACCCTCTCGACTCGTTGGCACAGCTCAGTGCTTTTACGAGAACTTTTACGTCGACCCCGAGGTCTTTCCTGTCACTCACGCACGCGTTCATATATTCCTTCGACGCTCCTCCAGGCTCGGAAAATCCTCGTATAAGATCCCTCTTCTGGCTGTACCCTCGGCGTTCATTGTCAGAGTGACAGAGCGCAAGATGGTGCCAATAAAAGTGTAAGAATCTTTTCAGCTATGTCGCGATAAGATAAATAATCGCGTAATAAGAATGATAAAGCTACATGTTTGATAGCTAACGAAATGATGGACGTTTCATTAAACTTAATGGGCCGGTTTTTAGTCTGCCTTTGGAGATTTGGCGAATGGCCGTGGAGCAGGCGGAAAGGCAAGCGTCGAGCGTAACAGCACGCGCACCTCTGAACGTTCGTCCTCGGGTTATGGACCAGAGAGAGCGCGGCCGCCTAGGGCGGCTGATTAAACCCTGGGTTTTATGGGCATTACGCGTCCCGGCGAAATACCTTGCCGCGTATAAGTACACGCACACACCCACGTGACCACAACCTATTTACATGCATAAATATACCTGTATTATGCATGACACGTACATGAGGCGGTGGTTGTGTACGCGTGCACACCATACCGCGCCGCGCCACACCGCGCCACGCCGCGCCACGCCGCGCCACGCCGCGCCACGCCGCGTCTGATTTCCTCTCCTCGCCTCCCTCTAAACCTCGCGCTAAATTTCCTCCGCGCCTTTTCGCCGAGAAATCCTCTGTCTATTTCCCGGCGAAGTTTCCGTGAACTTTCGCCTGAGAAAGTCCCCGAAACGCTGAAACGAGCGACGATCTCCGGCGATCTCTGCCGCAGCGCAACAGAGCCAGGATCTGCAGCAAGGAACTGCAGACGAAGTAACGCATTTCGATTCACCGTTTCGTCGCGTTCGTGCAACACGAAGGAGACTGGCGCGGCGCGCACGTACTTGGAAGTTAAGAATTAAAAACGTTCGCCAGGGTAGGCTAACGAGCACGGCTTCCCTGTCCCAGTTAAGCTGCCGTGCAGTGGCGCACGGCTGGCCAACTCGCGTTGCAAGAAAACGGTTTTGTTAATTATCCGAGGAAAGCAGCAGGCTCGATCCCACGCTCGGCCACTATCAACGAGAACGTCACGTGCGAGGAACTGGCGCCAACTGAGGAGCCGAACCAAGAATTAACTTGGAACGCTCCTCGCTCCCTTTTCTAGATGGACGTGCCAGCGGCAGCGCGCATTCCATATTGCGAGTTCCGTTTCGATCCATTCCGCGGGCTTATTTTCCCCTCTCGTTCGCAAATTCGAACTGTCGACGTTCCCTGTTAAAGCGAGTAAATCAAAAGCTCCTTATCGCCGAAGACCTAACAGCGTTTCGCGAGAAATCTCCTCTGGGAAAAAATCTGTTGGACGCGTTACCGTAATTTGTACAACCGAAACTACTAATTCCAACGAGAAGAGTTTAGAACAGCTTCCCCGAGTTTTTAGCGGGCAAAGATTTGAACAAAGTCCGGGACTAACTAGAATGCACACACGACCGTTCGCAAACGCGTTTCCTCGGGTCTGTGTGTACGGTTTACCGCGGTGCGCTGCCACCGTAAGAGGGAAAAAAATGGGAGATGGTAAATAGCCGGGGAGGGCTGTATAGCAGTCGTTGCCTCCGCGCCCTGTCACACGCTGTGGTTAATCCTTCGCTCTAATTTGCGTTTCTCCTTCCGCTAGCTCTCTGGCGAATCCCACTTCGTTCTGAATACGAACAAGTGGAAAAAAGTCGAGAGCTCTCGACTGGACATCGAATAGATAATTCATAGCGAAAATGTTCTATGGAACTCGTTTAACGATCCGATTGCTGCATCAGCCATATTATGTGAGTACGTTATTAAATTCACATCCGTAGAATTCGATGAACGAAGCATAGTTTATAATTAATGAGAGCTGAGCAAAAATTTCAAGTGGAATTACAGCTTCGATGAAGACCGAACGTATGTACCTACGCTTATGTAAAAAAGTTGCACTCGGAAATAATCTTCAAGCTCGGCTATAATATACATAGATGTACTCGCTCAAAATGGCTTCTTTTTTTGTGGAACGTTGTTAGAAAGTTAACGACTCTTTGTAGTTTTAAGAAGCGACCAACTCTTATTTAAGGACTTCTCACAGAAGCATCATCTAGTTCACTGAAAATTATATATTCGTGGTAATATCGAAGCGCTGCTCTCAGTTGGAAACGGTCGTGTACCGGCTTACGAACTAAATGCGAGAACAAGTAAGCCGCAGACACCGATAAGAAAATCTATCTCGCTAATAGCCGGATAGGGATTTGTTCTCGCGCACTTTCACGACACGCGACCAGTCAACTCTGCCCGGGAAAGCTTTTCAACTGATGTATAATGATTATTATCGTACCATTTACTGCGTCCTGCGGTTAGTAGTTTATTAATGTACGGATATATTACGATTTATTCGCTGGTCGACTAACGATGGCACAGCATTATAGGTCCCATGCATCGTTTAATTATGGCCCGCGATAATTTTAAATAAATTACTACCTATTGTTCATTTGTCAATCCCCTGGTCCTCGTAAATTGCAAGGTTGCACAGTGATTAGAACTGCATGAGCTCATGAAATTTGTTAATGACCCGCGTCGAAACTAATCATCGAAAATTTGCATCTGTTCAAGGGCAAGATTCCGGGATCGTCCTGTCGCCACTCATAGGCGTGGTAGTCGGAGCATTGGTCACCCTTGTGCTGATCATCATGGTGGTGGTGGTGCGAGTACGAAGAGAGAGAGTATCGAAGCCTCGACACGAAAAACCGGCAGAGCTCAGTGAATTACCGCCGCAACAGTATCCTCTGCAGAACCCCCAGCAGACCGTGGAAACCGACCCCGACGTTATTCCCAATAAATTCGGTAAGTTTCTGGAAACCCTGGCACGCGTTATCGATGGCTTAGGGTGGAACAATTGACCAGTGTCTGTACAATATTTCGATTCGATTTTACGCCGCGAAAACCTTTCTTTCTTACTTTTTACCTCCACCTCGCGCGTACAATTGTCTTCTAGTCGGTGATGCGATAATTATCCGAGCGGGCTGCTACGAGTAACCGATCGCGTGGAGCAGTATTTTCCGGATAATGGACAGGAAATGTTTTCCCAACGCGCAGTTAATCTAATTGCGTGGGTACGATTTGTAGTAGCTGCCTCGTATAGGTTCTATTCAATTATCGCGGCTTACACGAGCCGGCGCGGAGTAGTGGCACAGTTGCGCCGGTATTTCATCGCAACAAAAGAGATCGAACCGAATGCGAGCGCGAGATATGTTCTAACAACATTTTCCATTCACCGGTCGACGCGCGATTGCGGTTCGTTCACGAGCCAGAGTCCGATAGCTTCGATCGTCCCCGACCAAGTTCGTGCCGTTTTTCCAGAATAGAAACCGGAACGATGCTCTCCCACGATACTGCTGCACCGCGCCGTCTTTGCCAGAATATTCCTAACGATTTTCTTTTTCCACTGCTGCCGTCTATTTTTCTGCCGAGTCTATCGCGGAGCTCCCGGTTCGAATACAGAGCGCGTTCGAGTGGATTCGGATGAGTATTGAAGAATTTTCTTTTTCAAACGCAACATCGAATAGGAAAATGTTATTCCACGCCTTCCGCATAGTTTCGTGGCAATAGCACATTTCTGCCGTATAATATAAAGTATGTGGTAAATGAAACGACGCTTCTTGATTAAATTTTTTTCTCGACAGACTGTTCGATCGCAGGGGAATATGATGGGGGACTCAAAGCAGAAATAGAGATGGCAGTGCGTATTTGATTGTCTTTCGCAGACCACGATCATCGCTATAGCCATCGTTCTTTCGGTTTCGTTTACCTCAGATGTGGACCGGTTATTTGGCGAAAAGTTTGCACGTACGTAGCGCAGATCGCGTGATGAGTTTTCCGAGTATCCTATACGCGCGGTCCCATCTATTTTCGCGACACGAACCTTTCGGACGACTCGAAAATAGCGCGAACAGGGAGGGTGGAAAAAAGCGAGAAAAACCGCGCGGTTAATTGTGAAGGGGGCGGGGGAGTTGGCGCATTTCGGCCGTGGCAACAAGTCCCAAGAGAATAGCGTACCGTTGGATGTTGCAGAGGGTAACCTAGTGGAAGTGAGTCCGCCGAGTTATCCAGGTGGATATCCCCCGGGACACTGGGTCACGCCCGGACCTACGCCAAGCATAGACGAGCTCTGCCACAAATTCGCCGGAAGGCCGACGGAGCTGAGGTTACCATCGAGGGGCACGCTACCCAGTTTACAGAGCATGCCCATGACGGGGGTGATGGTGGGCGCTGGACAGGGGGTCGTAGTCAGCGCTAGCCAAGCTGGCGTGGTCCTCGGCGGCAGTCAAGGCGTCGTCGTCGCCGGCGAGTGCCTGGACGGCGAAGCGATCAAGCGACGACTGATGGCCAACAGGCTTCCGGAGAGCTGCGTCTAGGCCTCGATGGGGGAGCGTTCTCAATTTCGAACCACCGCGTCGCGTCGCGTCGCGTCGCGTCGTGTGAGAAGGTCCGCAGACAATCCACTGTGCCGTCGTTGCCCACAGTGATCGACGACCAACCAACCGGCGTCCAAGTAGAGAATATGCGATAGGTTTGTCTGGAAAAGTTTCGAGTTCACCAACAGCATCCACCGAAATTGTTTTGAAAACGTTCCGTCGATGGTACCCAGAACATTTTTTCTTCTCTCGGGGGGACGGGAAGCAACGGAAAGAAAAAGAACGGGGAAAATAGTTTGGCGGAAAGTTACCGGATCCCAAGTCGCTCCACCTGGGGAAGACGCCACCAAAGTCGTCGTCTTCCTTCTGTCTTCGAACATCCGTGGAACTTTCTTCTCCCTCTCTGCTCGTTCAGCGGCTCCGGGTCCCAACGATTTTCGACAGAGTGTGTCTCCTCGAATATTTCTTTCGAGTTACGTGATTCAGATCCGTGCGCGTCCCGTCCATGAAAATTCCCTGGAAAAATTGTGAACGAACGGGCCGGCAGTTTCGAGTAATATATAGGAAGGACGCGACCCCTGACGAAGAGCAATAGGAAACGACTCACGAATTTTTATCCACCTGCTCTTGCCTTCGTCTTTCGTCGACTCGCGAATCAGCGAATCGAAATAGATGTAAATAAAGCAGCGTCTGAGCCTACCAATCGAATCCTGCAGACGTTGAGGCATTAGACCGGGAAACGTGAAAAAAGATAAAAGGTTCTGGAACGAACCCTCTTCCGGTTGCTCGAATGAAGATGGATGGCGGAGCCGCTGGAAAATATACGATGGAAAGCGTGAACTGTGGTGAGAGGGAGAAGGGAAGAGAGAAGGAGGAATGAAAAGATAACGCGATCCTACTTTGCCGAGTTGCTCAGGGGCGCGTGTAACGTGGTTTCGAGACTGATCAATCAATCTCGACACCGGAAAAAATATTAACGACGCGACGGTGGTGTTGCTACCAACACGGATTACTACGCGATACTACATTATCTCGTCCCGATTGCTCCGCTATTTCCGTATGTCTTAAAATTAACTAAGAATTCGTTGAACCACGAGGGAGAAGGGGAAGAAGGGGGAATCGATAAGCAAGAATCGACAATAAACGGTATGATCGAAGAGAATGAAAGTTCGAATCGGAAGCAAGTGTAATTGTATTTAAATTTGCTTGGAAATTAAATTAAATTTCAGAAGAGCAATCGACGCAATCAGCAGGTACTTAAGCCACAAAAGTATCCTATGTAAAAAAGCATCCAGGTTTTATTCCTCCATCGTGACGTTCACACGTATTAGGTCGTTTGCTTAATTTCGCCCTCTCGAACTAATTTTTCGAGAAAAATAAACGCGCCAGTGGCGCTACGATTCTTGTTCGGTTGAGAAAATCACAGTCGCGCGACTGCTCTCCTAATTTCATTCGATTCCAGGGACGAAGAAGAGGGGAAAATAAAAGAGAAGCGAGGGGACTCGGGTGAAGCCTTTATACTCCGGTGAAAAATTCAATTTATAAGGTCACAAAAACCGGGCTTCCACGTGACACTTCGCGACCAAGTCATGAAGCTTGACGACGAAACCGGGAACAGGGGAAGGGGGCTGAGTAAAAAGTGACAAAGTATATTCCTAAGAGAATAAAGCGACGCAAACTTCGTCCAAGACTCGCTCAACGGTGGGCTGGTACCTTTAACGCGTAGAGGGCGAAAAAGCAAAAAGTGAAGAGGTAGAATTTTGAGTGAAAGGGAGAGTGAATGCGTGAAGTTATCGTGTGCGTGACGCGTTCAGCGTTCAGGGACGTCGCGGTCCAGAAGCGATCGAAACGGTGTCGTAACACCGAATCGTATGTTTTCAGTTTTTTTCTTTTCATGTATAAGAGAACACGAAGAGAGAAAGAAAGAATAATGGCAAAATAATGGCAAGCGTAACTACAAGTCGTTGCTCGTTAGTTAATGTCGTATCGTTGTACATAACCATGTATCGTTGAAGAATCCTCCGCGCATGGGAGCCGAGCTCGAGAGATGCGCGAACAGCGTTCGGGATACGCTCCAGAACAACGATCCTCGTTAAATAAGCTCATTCTCATCGCGACATAGAGCTAGCCTCGCTTTCGGAATCGAATCGAACGCCTTTTTCTATCGAAATCCCTCGAAATCATCCCCCTCACGACCAATCGTTGCCTCGCGACCGAAACAGCGACGCTGTTCGCGAGAGGGAACAAGCCGATCGACGCAATTGCTCTTTTCTCACGTCCACGGTGATTAGCCTAATGTGCTCGCGTGTTAATCTGCCGGGAGCAGCGATGCTTACATTTAGTTTTTGAACGAGGAAGAAAAGGGATGTCCGAAAACGTCTCGCGTGAACGCGATTTGTATCGATGTGTTTCCTCGGGGCCTTGTCGCGAGCGATACGTTTGAAAAATACCTACACCCTGAGCAGTGGTCGCACGCGAAGGGGCCCAAGATATCGATGATAAGTTTCTCGACGAGCGTACAAAAGGATCGCGAGTGATCAAGGAAACGAACGTAGACATTAACGAATGTACATAATCAGCATGATGCGAACTCCGTGTAAATCGATGACTATATTTTAAGTTCACTGTATAGGTGATTTCATATCAGACCTCCATATCGTCTAATAACTCTCGTATGTATATACTACGTAAAGTTTCGATCTGAATAAACTGTTTAACTGTCCGAGTTGCGGCTATGCCCTGTATCGTCCTCCCTTGCCGGTCCATCCTCCATTGTTTTGAGCCGGGGCAACCATAAAACAGATTGAAAACCGAGACTCGATAACGACTTCGAAAGCTCAAGAGCTATAGATTCATCATCGATTCTTAATTAATCGACGTTAATTGACTCTAAATAGGAAGGCTGGAATTGCGGTGTGATTGGTCGTTAGAACAAGAACCAAGGCTATTGATCTGGAAAGCAGATCGACCACAGTAAAGTGGTAAAGTAAAGTGTATCTCGCGTTTGCGAATTAATGAACTTCAATGTAAAGAGGTTCTCCGCTATTTTTCCACGGAAAATACAACAAGAACGCGAAAAGAAAGAAGATGTACGATCTAAAAATTACTTCGTATCCAAAGTTTATAAAAGCTCGGAAGAAAGAACAGTCGGTGGGGGAATAGAAAGGGGAGGTTCGACGTCAAAATTAGGGATTGCTGGAGAGATTGGACCAATCAAATTTCGTTTCCCTGATCCTTTCCCAATATAGGATCATTCAAAAGTGATGGATATATTTTTGAACATGTACTCCCAATACAAGGTAAGTACCTTCGTTCACGTACGTACATATCTTCCTCATAAATTACTTGTTTCCGTTTCATAATTATGTTAAAGTTAAGTATATTTTACATAGATATTGATTTATTCATCATTCGTTACATTAATTTTATTCAAAATTTTAATGAATATAAAAGTGCAAAATTATTCGTGGACATGAAAAGTTTAAATAATATGCAAACAGATTTAAATAAAACATAAGCATATGTTATTCAAACCATTGCATTTATTATTGCACGTACACACGTAGTTACACTGTTGTGTTACACGTCAAGATTATTAAAAAGAGCCATATAAAATTTTAATAGCAGGAATATGAAATGAAAGGAAGGTAAGTCTACAAAAAAAAAGAAGAATGATTGAGAGTAAACCTTTAAAGAGGAAATATTCAGCGTAACCTCAGGAATATCGAAGACAATATTATTATTAATACTCTCCCCATAATCTTGCGACTCACCTTCGACACTCCCCAGCACCGACTAAAGGCAAAAGTATGCAAAGCCTCTAAAAAGGGGTTGCCGGTGCGAGCATCAATTTTCTCTTCCCTCCATTAATCCGTCGGGTCAAATTTATGGTTTCTCCCCAGATCCAGCGGGCCGTCTTTAATCGTAAACCGCGAAAAAAATACAAACTGTCGAGCGAGACAGATTCTTCACCGCGGCGAAAATATATTCGCATCCCGATCGAAATACAAGGAACACGCGGCGACAGAGAGACAGGCCATAAAAATCGCTTAAGATGCAAGCATCCCCGTGTGAGAAATCCCCGATGTGCCCTCGAGTGTTCCAGAGAAAAAATGAAAGAAGCCTGAATAGAATTTTAATCCGACGCGGAATTGCGTTGTATCTCGCGCGTTTTTATTCGGGTTCTACTGCTATGATCATTTAAATAAAATAAGATCTTTTTTAGCCATTGTTCCTGGACACCATCGTTCCATAAATTCACGCTTTACTCGTCTATTGGAATTTACAAAGTCACAGGACGATAAGGACAAACCTCTTTTACTACTATCTGTAGATAAAGGAGTAAACGGCAAACGATAAGAGTTGTCGAGTCCGTGTTCGCCATCCAGAGCTCGTCCATTACCGTTGCGTTCTGTTTGCGTTCTGACCATTAGACTTTTCTTTGCTATGATCTTCGGTTTTCGCAGCCTCCGATTCTTGCTTGGTCTTCTCGTCTCGGGACGCCAGGAACTCTTGAAGTTGTTGCTGCAGCTTTGCAGACGTGTCGATGATACAACTGGTAATGGCGTACACCGCGTGATTGTACTTTTGGATGATCGCGTACCTAAACTCTCCCAACCGAGGTATCTCAACCTGTAAACGATCGCCGTTCGATAAAGGGACAAAGAGAGCCATTGACGAATCGTAATACTCTCATCGTGCGTGGTTACATCGTTGTTGTTGCTCAACGCTGGCCG